>NW_027192563.1:733531-779010 GCF_042370625.1 Thermothelomyces heterothallicus | reverse complement strand
AAAAAAAAAAAAAAAAAAAAAAAAAAAAAAAAAAAAAAAAAAAAAAAATTTAGCTATGCGCGGGTGCTGTGTGTCGGCAATATTCCTTCCCTACACTGTCTACGGGACTGGGGAACAACAAGGGTCTCAAGCATCAAGACGGTCAATTGTCTGGTCTATCAGTCTCCCGATCTGCTGCCACCTGGTACGGAGGATCTCGCGCTGGCTTGGCAGGCCGACGTCGAGCGCCTCGAGCTCGCGGATCTTGCCCTCCACCACCGTCCCGCGGTACTTCTTCAGCAGGCGCACCAGCAGCCGGTCCACGTCCTGCTGCAGCGCCTCGCCGCCGTCGTCGCCGTCGTTGACCAGCCGCTCCCACTGGGCGGCCGAGACGCAGCACAGCAGCCGCAGCGCCACGCGGGTGCGGTAGCAGACGGTGCCGGCGTCGAGCACGTAGTTGCCGAGGAAGCCGCGCTCGTCCAGCAGGGCGCGCTGCGCGCCGCTCAGCGCCGGCAGCACGGCGTCGTCCAGGCCGACCTCGTCCCACCGGTTGTCGGCCAGCAGGAAGCCGTACTCGACCAGCAGGAGGTCGTTGTGGTGCCGGCCGTAGCAGATGTGCACCTCCTCGCCGGGCGCGTACGCGCGCTCCGCCGCGACGGTGAACCCGGCCGCCGCCCCGCCGAACCCGGCCGTCGCGTACCCGGCCGCCGCGTGGTTGAGCAGGTCGGCGACCGGCTGCAGCACCATGCGGTCGTCGCGCGCCCGGTGGGCGGCCGCGCCCGCCGTCTCGTGGTAGAAGGTGCGCGTGTTGACCAGGAGCCAGGTGTAGAGGAAGGTCTGGCGGGTGATGGTGCCCGTCTTGGCAGTGGTGGTGGTAGTAGTAGTAGTAGTAGTAGTGGTGGTGGTGGCGGTGTTGGTCGGGGAGCGGCTCTTGTCCGTGAGAGCCGTTGTCGTAGAGGAAGAGGTGGAGGAGGAGGAGGAGGAGGAGGAGGAGCCCGCTGCCAGGGGGGACTGTTGGATGACGGCCCAGTCGCGGTTGAACTTGGCCTGCTGCTTGCGGAGGATGGCCAGGGCGGGTTTGGGGAGGTAAGGGTGCAGGCGGGTGTCCCAGGCGAGGGGCAGACTGGTGGTGATGGCCTCGCGCGAGGGGACGACGGCGTTCCAGATGCTGTATTCCGACGTGGGGGAGTCGAGGGCGAGGTCTGCGGCGAGCAGGGCATGGACTTTAGTGTCCTTGGGCAGGCTCTCCTTGACTTCGGGCCGGACCGTGTCGGCAGTCCGGAGGACCGATGACGGGATCCGGAGGAGAAGATCGCCGGGCTAGACGCAGGTTAGGTTAGCCATGTGACAACGGCGTGGACTCTCGGTTTTCCTCCTCTCCCAACCTTGATGTGTTTCGTGACCACGATGCCTACGCCCCGTCCCGGAAACTCGCGAGGGGCGACCCCGTGTAACTCGACTCCTTTGTCCTGTGCCCAGGCGACGAGCTCATCGTAAACATCCATGATGTTCTTTTAGGCAGCTAAGAAACTTGAATTGGGCTGGATGTGCCGTTGTTACTGCGATCCAGATGGGAACTGCCCAGGCTGGGTTGAATACTTGTGCTAACTGAAACTCGGGTGACTCAGACTGAAAGTTTGAACAAGTCGAGAACGATGCGATCGCTGATGCGAACACGTCGCTAAATGGCGATATACTCAGCCTGAGCCAACCTCAAATCCTTGGATCCTTAGTGTGCCAATTACTCCATTCTGCACTCTCTGTTGTTTGGAAACTGCCCGTGTCTCTAAACTCCTACCTGGTTCTCTCAGTTTACAACACTGGCTAACGAAAAGAAAATGAATATGCATGATTGGGGGGTTAGGGTGTGAAATTCAACCGCCACTTTGCATGAATTCTGGGTTAGGGTCAACAGAGTCATGCAAGATAGGCAATTGGGGCTTATCTTATCGAGCCTGCAGGGCGGGCCGATTTCAAGATCGGACCACTTTCCTCTCTGCTACGGGTGACAGTTACCCTTAGCAGACACCGGGATGCGATTCCGGTGTCTCGACCACAGCTACTCATGGAGGTGACCCTCAGGCGTTCAGCGGCTCTTGTAGCCCGCAGCGCTGGGCTCCGGCCCACGGCGGCAGCGCTGACTGCGGCTGCCGGTTCCCGACACTTCTCGTTCTCGAGCCTCACCCGTCCACCGCCGAACTATCCTGGTCATGTCCCGCTCACCGGTATTGAAAAGGCCGCTTTGGCCATTGGATCCGGGCTGATGTCCCTGCGTGATCCCCGACGGGGAGGCAAGCTCCCATCCTCCTTGAATTAATTCCCTGACATATGTCCAATACTTATTTGTCTCGTCTGATCCTCCTCACTGACTTCGTCGTCCTCTCCCTCTCTCTTCCCCTTTGCCCCAAATTCCAGACCTCATCGCCGCCTTCGGTGAAGCCACCGCGACCCCGTACTTCATCTACCGCCTCCGCGACGCCATGCTGGCCTCCCCGACGGGCCGGCGCATCCTGCGCGACCGGCCCCGCATCACCTCGGCGTCGCTCAACCTCCCCCGCCTGCGCGCCCTCCCGCCCAACACGGTCGGCCGCACGTACGCGGCCTGGCTCGACCGCGAGGGCGTCTCGCCCGACACGCGCGCCCCCGTGCGCTACATCGACGACCCGGAGTGCGCCTACGTCATGCAGCGCTACCGCGAGTGCCACGACTTCTACCACGCCCTGACGGGGCTGCCCATCGTCCGCGAGGGCGAGGTCGCCCTCAAGGCCTTCGAGTTCGCAAACACCCTCCTGCCCATGACGGGCTTCAGCATCTTCGCCGCCGTGACCCTCAAGCCCCGCGAGCGGCGCCGGTTCCGCGAGATTTACCTCCCCTGGGCGCTGCGGAACGGGCTGCGCGCCAAGGAGGTGATCAACGTCTACTGGGAGGAGCAGTTCGAGAGGGATGTGGACGACCTGAGGAGGGAGCTGGGGATCGAGCCGCCGCCGGATCTGAGGGAGATCAGGAAGAGGGAGAGGGAAGAGAGGAGGAGGCAGAAAGAACAGGCGGCGGCGGCGGCGGCGGCGGCCGGAGGGGCGTAAAAGCGTTTGATTGCGTTGGAAGCACACACACACACACACGAGTATTGTAAGGTAGTCGCGCCGCTGGCCGCGTGTAACATTAATGAAGGTTGTACGATATGACGACGAAGCAAGTGAACTGAAGAGTCATCCATCCATCCATCCATCCATCCATCCATCCGTCCGTCCGTCCGTCCTTCCCAGTAGTTCATTCAATCCCGGGGACGTGCGTGGGGTGGGGGAGCCCTACGGCCCGAGCACACCAGACCAACGAGCGGCAGAAAACCCATGTCAGCAACCTGCCATGCCCTGTCACAAGCCCAGCAAGTCGTCGTCGTCGTCATCCTGCCACCCCTTTCTCCTGTTGACCACAATCTTCTCCTCCTCCTTGTTGTCCGCCATGGCATTCAACAGCTCCTTGAGCTGGCTCTCGGTCACCTTCTGGCGCAGCTGGCCCGTCTGCGCAAGCATGATCAACCGGTTCTCGATGTCGGTCGCGCGCTGCTCCTTGACCAGCCGGATGCGCCCCAGCCGGTCGGCGGCCTCGGGCTCGAGGATCTGGTTCAGGATCGATTTGCGTGCCTCGGCTGTGGTCCTTGTCTGTTAGCGCGGTCGGGAAAGAGGGGGGGGGGTGCGAGACGGGATTGACTGTGAAATACCTTCCTGTTGTCTGCCGAAGAGTGCTTGTTAGTCTCTGCCGTACAGCATAACCACTATGTGTGACCCTGCATGTTCGCATCTCGGGGAAGGGCTGCTCACTGTCTCTGCGCTTGTTCCTGGCTGCTGCCGCTGCCGCCTGACGACCCCCTGGCCGCGCTCTGGGCTTTGAGCTGCTCGAGACGAGCTTTCCTGATCTGCAAATTCGAATTCTCATTAGGATCTGGACAAGCTATAGACCATAATGTCGGACTGTCGCACCTGTTCCAGATCTGCGTCCTCCATGGCGTCGTCTGGGAATGTCTGGCCGTCAAAGGTGCCGAAGAGTGTGGGGAACTGGGAACTCGAAGGCTGCAGTTCATCGCGGGGTTCCATAAGCATTATCTCGGTGGGGTGACGGCGCTCTGGAACTCCCCGCAAATCAATCACCCCTTCCGGTTCGGCGAAACGCTGACAATGGGTATAGACTCCGTACGAGCAACATGCATATATCGGTTCATGGATTACCACAATTTCAGGTATCTATCTATCATACATGATTGAGTGATGTACAAAATACTACACGCCAGTCGCCATGTCTATGCCCGGAATCTACAATTGATGTATATACTACTCCCCCTCATCCTGCCCGGAGAACATCGTCGACGCATGCCCCGGCCAAACCGCTCGTCGCTGAATAACCACCCCGGCCTATGCTGAATATGTTCCCTCGAATGGTATGTCGCTTTCCAACTTTTTCGACGTGATTATCTGCTTCGCCTTGGCCGCCGCCATAATCGACTCGAGCGTCGTGACGCTGGCTCGGAGCTCCCGACCCCGTCTCACAAAATAGCCAGACAAGTAGTCGACATCTGTGTCCCATCCCTGCGCGACCTGCCACCGCATCCGGCTGTCGGCAGTCCTCTTCAGCATAAGCTTGCGGAACACCTCATCCCTCAGCGACGCGGCGGAGGCGAACCGCCGGAACTTCTCCGAATGCCGGCATTCCGGCAGATGGGACAGCACATGAGAGAGCTCCCCGATCAGCCGGTCCATCAACTGCCTCGCGTACGGGTTGCTGAGGATCTGATCGTATCTGCAGTCAAACAGGACGGCCAGGGGGTCTACGACCGTTCGAAATGCCGCCGTGGGCAGCTTGTGTCGGAGAAAGTCGGGCATAGGGTGGCCTGTCGCGTGCAGCCCCGGCATCGCAGTCAGGAGGCGGATGAAGTGCGTTGCCCGGGCGGTTCGCTCCAAGGGCGGATGGCGTTTGATATGAAAGCGCCCCCCGCCTTCCGGTCGGTGCGGCGAGAACAGCGATAGGAAGAGTCGCCCCGGCCGCACCTCCGAGACGGAGAAGAACTTGTCATCCGTATGGCCCAGATTGGTCGAGAGATGCCCCAAGAGGAAGATTGGTCGCGTCGAATCGTCGGGGAAATACTTCTCGATAAGCTCCTCCGCCACCCCCAAACCATCGTTTATCAGGCATATCGTCGACCGGTAGTCGAGCCGATGTCGAATATGCCCAATGGCCCGCACGACCTGGGAAGCCGGTAGGGTCACGATCAGGTTGTGGATCGTGCCTCCGCTCCGAGCCTCGGCCAGTTCGTCCTGTGTGTACTCGCCCACGACGCGGCGGCGGGTGATGCGGTTGTCGCCCCGGTACAGCGTCAGCTGCTTGCCGCACTCTCGCCATTGCCTGAAGAGGTAGTGGCTGTGCAGCATGTAGCGGACCGGTGGAATGGTCTGACAACCGGCTAGCGTATGTGCAATGTAGCGCCCGGCCAAATCCATCCCCATGACGTGGATCTGGTCCGACGGCCTGAACGGTTGCATGCCAACCACCGGCGGCCGACGAGCATGAGCTTCCCGCTCCTCGAGATCCCACAACGCAAGCTTGGACTGGATCCGGCTCAACTCTTCCTGGCTATCTTGCTCTGGCGGCGCGACACGATTGGTTTCGGCTGTAGCAGGTTTGTCTGCGGGTGGCTCCTCCGCCACTGGCACCTTGTGCTCGTCGACGCCCTCGACAGCGAACGGGACACGCTTCTCTGATGATGACACATGCTCCTCGCCAGCTCCCGAGGGAGCAGGCGGATCGCGTTTCTCCATGGAGGGAACGTCCTTCCTGTCGACGCGTGCGACAGCCAACGGACCGGGGCGGCGAACGAGATGCGCAGGAAGCCCGACAACCCGACTCCTCGGAGAGGGCGAAACGAGCGGAATGGTATCATTGTTTTGCCGCACCAGACCGTCTCTCGACATCGTAGTGTAATCCCGGCCGGACGATTGGCGGCTGGCCCCCCGGCCCGCGAAATGGTTATTGGGCGACCATGATATGCGCCTGTACGGTATTTGCGCGAACGCCCGCGGTGGCGGGCGGCTGCCCAGAAATAGATACAGATTGCCGGTGTTTAGGTGGAAACCTGGGAGCGCATGGCAGTACGGTCGGCGTCGCAGACTGGTGAGAGGCCCGTCGCAGGAGGCTCTCGATGTCTAGGGCATGCGATGAGGCATTGGGCTGAGACACCCGAAGAGAGCGGTGCAAGCACTCGGGCTCGAGTCGGTAGTTGTAGGTGCACGCTGATTGCTGCAAACCATAGGGCTCGGATCGTCCGAGGGGAGAGAAACTTGGTTCAACCGTCTCGACGGTTTCTCCGGCCGAGGCGTTACAAGTCCAGCGACGACGCGAAAGCCGTTCAATTTTCTTCGCGGTCTCTCTGCGAGCGAAAAAAAATCCGGGTCGACTGATTGGTCTAACCGAGGGCTCCAGGCATCCGGCGCTAGAAGACCCACAACACGCCACCGCTGCTAGCCATTTCTGGACTCTTGGAAGTTGAGAACCTCGAGGGTTCTGGGAAGGTTTCATCGAGCAAGTGCGAAGACCAAGTAATCCGTACAGCACAAGGATCGGTACGGAATATACGGAATACATTCCTCGAGATCAAAGTTTGACTTCCACACAAAACCCATCATGGACGTCAGCGACATAACGCCGCAACTGGACCAGCTCGAGCAGGATCTTAGCAGGGCCGAGAAATCTCTCGCGCCACTGCTGGGCGACATAGGTGACATCTCATCCAAGCTTCCGCTCTTGGACAAGGCCAAACTTTACGTTCTCGTCTCCTATACGGTAGAGGCGCTCCTGTTCTGTGAGACCTGCTCTTTTCCCTTGCCACGTCATAGACATTAACGCCTAGTCCAGCGGCATTGCGCCTAAATGGCGTGGACGCAAAGAACCACCCTGTCTTCACCGAGTTGACTCGGGTGAAGCAATACATGGAAAAAATTGAGAAGCTCGAGAATCCGCCTGCGGAGCGCGAAAACACGGTCAACACAGAGGCTGCTGCACGGGTTCTCAAGTCCGATCTCGTAAGCCAAATACTTCATGAGGGCTTAGTGTGGCAGACGTGCGCTCACACAATCTCTAGGGCGACAATAAGGACATCAAGGCAAAGTTGGCAGAGCTCATTGCCAAGGAGCGGGAGAAGGCGCTGGCCAAAGCTGCCGAGAAGAAACGTTCAGCAGAAGAATCATCTGCGGAAAGCAGCAGCGCTGCCACCAGCGAGAAGCTCTCTAAGCGGCCGAAGAGGAACGGTGGCAAGAAGAAGAAATGAAGCCGCGTTGATTCAACCCGTCACCGAAAAGGACCGCAGCATGACGCCACGGCGTTCCACGATGCAACGCCTTCTGTTGCAAGACAGGTCGAGTTCGTGCATCCCGATAATAGCCCTAGCGCCAAGCGGGAGAATCTTTGCAGAGCAGAGGAGAGGCAGTCGACGGAACCGTCCAACAGCCAGAGCATAGAATCCTCCGGCCGCTCAATGCTCCAGTGAAAGTGGGATATTCCAAAAGATAGAGAGAAGAAAAGGGAGGGAGGAGTGGAAGGAAGGGGGGACGACGGACATGCACCACTCCTATAATACTCTCTCTCCTAGATATCCATGTTTCAAGGTTTAGGTCTGCGTCGAAGGTGCCGCTAGGGCCGGCGGATGGCCTCCGAGCGCGGAACGCATATAACCCTTACCCTGAATCTTAACGACATACGCAGGCACAGGCGTACACTAGGACTTTCGGACTTCCGGCGGGTCCGATAGACCAGTTTCTATTGGCTTCTAGGTGCCCACTTGCCGGATGCCACCCAAGCCGTGGCCAATCGCGGGCAAATTCGCGTCGGCCTTCAAACTTCCGGCAAAATATCTCCATCTTCAACAACTCAAACTCACAGGCGGATCGTGAACCCTTTGCTCATCACACAAGCACACTACACCGCACGAAACCACACCACAAGACACCGAACACACACAACGCCATGCCTCGCCAGTCAAGGTCGTCCGCTCGCCCGGCCCCGAGCCGGCCCACCGTGCCCGCCCGCTCGGCTCCCGCTCCGACCCAGCAGCAGCAGACTAGGCCGGCAACCACCTACGCCGCCCCCAGCGCTACCCCGTCCGCTCCCACAACTCCCCAGGCCCCGACGGCCACCGCGGGCTCCCAGGGCCCCGGTCTCTTCGGCCAGATGGCCAGCACCGCCGCGTACGTCTCCGCCCCTCGCCTTCGACCGCCGATGCGATGATCAAGAAAATAACCCCGCAGACACTAACCGCTTCCTTCGAACACAGTGGTGTCGCGATCGGCTCTTCCATCGGCCACGTCGTCGGTAACGGCATTAGCAGCCTCTTCGGCGGCGGCAGCTCTTCCGAGCCGACGCAGGCGCAGGCGCAGGCGGCGCCCCAGACCAACAACAGCACCTGGGGCAACAACTGCGCCGGCGCGACCGAGCAGTTCACCAAGTGCATGGACGAGCACGGCGGCAACATGCAGATCTGCGGGTGGTATCTCGAGCAGCTGGTAGGTGTTTCCTTCTTCCTTTCTCTTGAAGAACGCGACCCGAGAAGGAGGTCTTGGGAGTAGGTTCAAGAAAGGGCAGTGCTGACGATCGTTCCTTGTCCAGAAAGCGTGCCAGGCTGCGGCGAGCCAGTTCTAAGCTTGTGGATGAGAGGGTATTGGACGAGGAGGATGTACTTTTACGCCAAATGACAGCATCATGGCCAATCGTCGTATGATAGGAAATGCTGGTTTGGCAACCGACCCCATAGTATACCATTGCATTGCATGTACACGTAACAGAGCAAACATCTTTTCCGCTCTTCACCTTACTTAGCGTTGCAACTAGTTGAGACCTTCTTAATGCCGACGACGAAAACAACGACTATTCGCCATCATCTGGCCTAGGTTCAAAATTGATCTGTGTGTATGTATGTGCGTGTCTGTGGTTAGCCTCTCACCGGCGTGCTAGTTGTTATTACATAGGGGTGGGGGAAAACTCACCGAGTTGCCGTTGTAGAATTGCTGGTCACTCCGCTGCCCGTCTATGTCGCCCAATCCTGCTATTCGCCTGGCAGCACGACGCCTCGCCGCATCGGCAGCAGGAGTCTGGCTCTCAGACGTCTGGGAAGCTCCGGGTTGCTCCGGGGCTGTCGGCGGCCCGGTCGTGCTTAGGAGAGTCGAGAAGAATGCGGCAACGGTGCTGAAGAATCCGATGACGATACCCAAAAAATACGCAATAATCCTCTGAAAGACATTCCCTTCGGGCGCTCCTCCCTCAGCGGCGGACCGCGCAGAGGGCAGATACGCAGACGTCGGCTTGGTCACACGCAGGAGGATCAGAGTTGACGAAGGGGTCAGCTCCAGCTCCCGGAGAGTCTTGTTCTCCTCGGTGACATCGATCGTCCTGCTCGGCATCGGCGTCAGGAGCACCTTGAAGGTGAAGGCGTCCTTGCCGTCCCCCCGTGCTTCGTTGACCCAGTTCCTCACATCGTTCAGCGTATCGGTGCTGGAGAAGCGGTTGCGGATGGTGGAGCCATCGAATAGTCGGACTTGAATCGCGCAGTGCTCGCTCTGCTCGCCGGCTGGCGGTCGGACCTGGCTTGTCGTCCCCCGGGCAGGCGAGTCGGGTTTCTTCTCCGAGGCCGCCGAGAGCTTGCGGGCGGCCGCTGCCTCAGCCTGCTGGGCTTTCCTGGCGGCTTTGTCGTCTTCGATGGCCTTCAGAATCCGCGCTCGTTCCTCGCGGGCCTCTTGCCGCTGCTTCTTGAGGGCCGCGGCATGCTTGCTTTGCTCATCGGTTGTCTTCGAGCCGCCTGCTTCCGGCTCGGCTTTGGCCTTTCCCTTCTCGATGGCTCGCCTTTTAGCCTCTTCGTCATCCTTCTTCTTCTGCTCAGCGAGCCTAGCAGCTCGTTCAGCAAGGACGACGTGGCTTCGGGATTCGGTTGGAGACGGCGCGGTGGCCTGGCCAGCACTGCTCGCTGAAGAGTCTTCGACATGGTTTGACTGTTCGACGGGAGGTGCTGTCGTGGCCACAGTTTGTGGTTGAGCAGGTGCCGCTTGGGTTGGGACAGGCTGGTTAGGGGGAGGTTGAGCCGGCGAAAGCACCGCCTTCAACCTCCTGACGAACTCGGCTTTGGACACACCAGCAGCGATGTACTCCTTGAGCTCAGCGTTTCTGTGTAGGGTTAGTTCTGAAGCATTTTGCGCATAGACATTAGACCAACCTGATAACCACCACAGTAGGTTTCTTTGGAATGGGATAGAGCTGCGCGAGGAAGCCCTCCTCCTGTGAGCCCGCGACTAATCGCAGAGATACACTGGTCGATTGGAGCAATGGAAGGACCTGATAATCATTACGGGATCAGAAAAGGCTCGCTGGGAAAGGTCAGGTCAGATCGAGATTGCTCACTTCTCCATCCGTGAAGAACTCATCCTCCCATTGCCGGCTCTCGGTTTCACCATCTGTCCCTGGTCAACTTGTGGTAAAATGAGCGTGGCCTCGCGACTGCTTGTACCTGTTACGAAACATACAACGGCCTTTGCCTGTTGTAGGGCAGCGGCAATTCCCTCTTGCAGGGTCCCCTGGAAAAAGGACATGCTGAACCGTTGGATTGTGAATCCGCTCACCCCGATGGCCACACGTCCGTCAGTGCTGTAAGGTGATACGTTTTCGAGGCAGGAGCTCAGGATTGATCGACTCTGAAACCGGCCAAGACCAGAATGAGATGGGTTTCGATGCGCCGGGTTTGCACGTGGAGGACAGATGCAGCGAGCACGAGCAATTGTAGTGCAAGCAAAGTACTATGCCGTGGATGATATGTGGCTGGTTGTTTCTGGTTGGCTTTCCATTTGCCTGCCTCTTCCGTTGATGACAATCCACCTGCAAGCTGCAGTGGGAAGGAAGAGCATTGGTAACCCCTGTTCTGTGGCTCGCTTCCTGTGCAGTGGCGGGGTACGTAACATAGTATGTACTGTACATACGAAGTAATCCGTACATACACCTCCTCCAGGATAAATAATCCTAGTGCGATACATGCCCCACTTTTCTTCACCTTTTTGCAAGCCACTTACACAATCATCACACCATGTCACTCTCCTAATAATTTTCTATACAAAGGTACTTACAGATAAAATCCCTAGGTTAGGAGCTGAGTATAGTGGCTGGCTCGAAGCGCAGTTTTGAGCCCTATTGAGAATGTATGGCACTGGATGAAGGATTGGCTTGAACATCGCTACGATACTCAATCGCTGAGCCTTACAGGGCTTCGACTGGCTGTTCTGGAGGCGTGGGAGGCAGTGCCCCCTGAGTTTCTTCAGTGCCTGGCACACTCAATGCCCCGACGGCTTGCAAAGGTAATTGAAAACCAGGGGGGCAAGACTAGGTATTGATACTTTTATATTAAAGAAATTTGTATTGGGTTGGGTGTACCTGGACTTCTTGGCCACTTTTCTGATTTGCGTTAGTTGTGGGGCGTGTATCGCACTAGGATTATTTATCCTGGAGGAGGTGTACAGCGGAGACAAGGTACCAATCCGAACATCCGGGCCTATCGAGGCTCCCGATTCCAGACTCGAACAAAACGACTTTAGCTCGCCCGGAGCTCCAAGATCCCGCCGGGCTCAGTGTTATTCATTTATTCAACCACACAACCCTCGAGACCACAGAACCATGGCGGCTAAGAGGGCGGTTGCTTGCCTGCTGCGGTCACTGCAAACCCAGCAGAGACCAATTGGCAACGCAATTCCCAGATGGGCGTCGCCGAGCCGCTCATTCCCCTCCTCCCGGGGCCAGTTCGCTCCCCGGCGGCCGATCTCCAGTACCCCGCGGCGCCCGAGCGAGAAGCAGCCAGCAGACGACCCGAACTTCATCTCGATCCTCGATAACCCCCCAGAGCTCGTCCGGACGGGCCGCAAACATGGGCCGGGCCTGATCATCCTCGGTATTCCCTTCCCCTCCCTCCACCTTCCATCCCAAGAAAGGCGCAGAGAGTTCCGCAGACGACAAAACAACTAACCGCCTCGGGGTCGCTCCAGCCATTATTCCCATAACCGCCTTCTTCCTCGGCACCTGGCAGATCAAGCGCCTGCAGTGGAAGACGGACCTGATCGCCAAATGCGAAGACCGCATCGTTCGCCCGCCGCTGCCGCTCCCGGCGCGCATCGACCCGGACGCCATCGCCGACTTCGACTACCGGCGCGTGTACGTGACCGGCCGGTTCCGGCACGACCAGGAGATGCTCGTGGGCCCGCGCATGCGCGACGGCGAGCAGGGGTACATGGTGGTGACGCCCCTCGAGCGGGACGGGGACGAGGGCGCCAAGGTGCTGGTCAACCGCGGCTGGGTCTCCAAGGCGAAGGCGGATCAGAGCAAGCGGCCGGACGGGTTGCCGCGGGGGGAGGTGAGGGTGGAAGGGCTGCTGAGGGAGCCGTGGAAGAAGAACATGTTTACGCCGGCGAACCGGCCAGAGAAGGGGGAGTTCTACTTCCCCGACGTCAAACAGATGGCAGAGCTGACGGGGAGCCAGGCTGTCTGGGTGGAGCAAACTATGGGTTGGTCTCATTCTTCCCTCCCCCCCTTTCTCTCTGCCGAGATGTTCCTTCTCGGTGCTCCGACTGCGGAGCTAGCTACTGGCTAGCTGATGTGAAGCGCTAACTACTACCTCCTCGCAGAACCTGATTACTTCCAGTTATTGGATTATCAGACACGCGGCATCCCCATTGGAAGGCCGGCAGAGGTGAATCTGCGCAACAATCATGCGCAGTACATCTTCACCTGGTAAGTTTCATCAGCCCTGCACGAGGCCCGTGTCCCGAAGAAACCCCCGTGTTTTGGCACCTCTCATCCCTCGACAGCGGCAGCCAACTGATTCGCGCAGGTATGGTCTCGCCGTGGCCACATCGATAATGTTCTACATGGTGGTCAAGAAGCCGTCAGCCGGCGCAGCCCAGCGTGTTCGCCACAACACAAGGTGGTAAAAATACTCGAGTATACTCGTCGTGGGAACTCAGGTGATGTCGTCTTCCGCTCCGCCCTTGTCCTTGCGTCGCTTTCTCGGCACGACGGGAGGAGGCATGCGAAGTTCTTGCAGCAACTCCCTGGGAAGGTGCCGTTGTGCGAGGGCGAATAGCGTAGTGTTTGGATTGATCTGACGTTGTCTGGGAAGTGTCAGCCAATCATGTGTAACTTTATTCGAGATACCCTGCGATAGATTGTACCATACCTCTTCATGAGAGTGAGCACATCGCTCTCGTCAATGGTCTTGCGGCCGGCGTGCTTTGCATAGGCCTGGAGATCCTCGCCCAGCTGTTCGAAGAACCAATCCGAAGCCTGCATGATCGCTTTCATGGCATCTGCAGTGATCTTCCCCTTTGCCCCGCTGGCTCTTGCAAAGTTTTGGGCGAGTCGCTTTACCACTGCCGGCGGCAGGGAAGGGTACTCGATACCGTATTTAGACACCTTGATGACCTTCTTCCCTGACCCGTGCGTTGCAGCCATCCTAGCCAGCGCGGTTCCGAGCTCGGTCTGCTCTTGGTCGTGGTCTTGTAGAGCTGAGGTCGGATGGTCCACCGGCTCATCTTCCAATGCCGGCATTTCTCCCAAATCGGCATCGTTAAAATCGTCGCTTCGCTGGTCAGCCAGTGGCGCGTAGTCAACGTGAATAGGCTGGTCATCGCCGGCGGATGCTCGGTCCGGCGATTCGTCAACCTGCGGTGCAATTATGAACGTGCTCTCATTGACGTCTCCAACTGGTATCTCGATGCCAAAGTCGCTCTCGCGGCCAAGTTCGCGCCGGCCCACGTCCGAATCCAGCCTGCAGCCAAATTAGCACCACATTCGTCACCGTCACTTGATGGTCGAGAACTACCGTTCAGGGGAGGATAAATCTAGCACTCCCATAGTGACGTTCTCTTCGTCCATCACGGCCGTCGGCGGAAAGAATCCAGAGTCCACTCCGACATCCTCGCTGTGTAGCATATCGTTGGTGTTGAAGTAATCGCTCATCCGCGCGCTGCCCATCGAAAGCCGACCACCGGGCTGCTCGCTATAAGCCCTCCGCGGCATCTCAATGGATTGCATTGTGAAGTTGTCATTGTCGTCGAACACCACCGAGCGGTGCGGCTGGAGATCGTCGCTGTCGTCATCGTCCTCCTCGTCAATAGGGAGAGAGAGCCGCGGACGCTTCGGAAGCTCGTCGTCGTCGTCATCTTCGGCGTTGATTGTGCTCAGCGTTGTATCGTTGCCCGCGCCGTCTGAGCCAGGCCCTTTGCCATCTTCTCCGGGCGACGAGGACGAGGAAGTGGTGATCACCTGGGTGTTGCGCGCCAGCACCCGTCCCAGGGACAAGAGAAAGTCTCGCGGGGAGTCGCGGACTTCGCGCAGGCTTTTGCGCCGGGCGCGGTGCGGCGTGAGGATCGCTGCCCGGCGCGAGTCGATAGCCCGGAAGGCGGCACGCGCATGGGGTGTCGCGGTTGGGGGGACAATCTTCCGCCCCGATGCCGAAAGACCTCGTGGTAAGCCGCGTGATTGACCGCCTGGTGTTTGGAGGACAGAACGTCGGGTGACCGAGGCCAATGGCTCGGCGCTCGAGGCTCGTCGCGTCGGCGTCGCGTCGGGACGCTGGCTTTCGCGGGCCATGTTGAACCCTCGTTAAGCCTCAGACTTGAGAATGAAGTTCAGCATGGGAAGATGGAAACCTAAGCCCGGCGCCTACGTAGCTAACTTCGCTCGGGTCTGTTGTGGTCGTGGCGGTTTCGAGCTGTTTCCCATGACGCGCTGCAGCTGCTCGCGCCGTCATGCTGTCGGTGACTTGTGTACAGACGTACTTTCCTCATTCCACAACGGGAGGTGGGGCACTCCACTCAGATAAGGCGGATAAGCCAAACAGCCCTATGAACCGAGCATCCGCGCCAAGATATCTTCCCCTGTGCCCCCCCAGTTTGGCTTGCAAAGCACCTTACAAGCCTTGAACTCCTGCCCCTTCTGTTTCTGCTCCATCAGACCTCGGCTGCTTGTTCACGCGATGAGGACGGCGTCTTGTTTTATTTTTTTGTCCAGACTGCCTCTCGTGCGCCCATCATCTCAATCGGCTCGATAAATATTCTACAGAGTAACTAGATGTGGCACAGTCCGATTTTCGACAACACTGTTGTCAATCAGGAAGCGACAGGCTGTTGTTCTACTCGCTGTTTAATCGAGAGCATCTTGGAAGGCTACTCCGTTCAGCCGGTCATCGGGGTGGGGAAGGGGGGAGTTTGGCCAGTTCACACGCCCCGTCGCAGCCTGTCGTCACAAGCTTGGCTGAATGGGCCAAATCAGAGAGGATCTTGGTATTTACGGCGAAGCCAGCTGAGGTGTTGGCCCATCGTATCTCCTCTCTGTGCAGCGTTGCAAGACCGCCTTATTGGCCACATCGCTGCTCTGAGTATCTTCGGCCGCGAACTTCGTCGAACGCACGGTGTGAAGATTCCGGCTCGCGAAGACGAGCAGAGAGGTAAAGGCTGTTTCATACGGTGGAGAACATCTGTTTGGATGATATCGCCGTAACGCGTGGTTACATAGAACCATTTCCTACACTTCTGTAAACTTCCGAGGTTCGTTCCTGTGTAAGTCACAGTGGGTCTTGGGGAAAACACCACACGCGCCTCTCCTCGGGCAGAGGGGCCAGAGCTCTCGGGTCCTCGAGGTACCTTTGGCAGTCAACTTCATATGAGCTCCCTCGATCCTTGGTCGCCCAAACCGCCAATAGCACCGCATTTGGCGTTTCGAGGCATGGCGGACTCGCCTCTGCTCGATCCGGGTATACGCCCCAGGTCAATTGCGCCAAATCAAGACAACATTCTACTCTGCCCTACAGCAGAGCGTAGACGTAGCAAGTCACGGCTCTCCTTTCGTCATAGAGTCGAGGGCTTTACTCGATACGGTAAAATGCTTTGGTTCCCAGATGTCGATCTCCTCGGGGAGCTGTGCTCGGCACTTTTGGTTCTGCCGGTTTGAGAAGGAAGCTCAAAGCATGCGAGCTGAGTATCATTCGAACACCAGCGAGGGCCCGCATCTCTTGCCGAATGCCGTGGCCCACTCGTTTCCCATGGTTGTTTCAACCGGTCTTTCGAAGCGGTTGACGCCGAACGTGTCAGAGGTTGGCCCCTTGCTGCCCGCAACTCAAATAGCGAAACGCAACGGCACGATTCGCCAGATACAGACATGGGCTCGGCCAAGACTATGGCGCGCCGTGCGAAGAAGCACAGAGCTCCACTCGAACCCCCGCCCCGCCTCCCTGAACCGCCATGGCGTGTGCAAGAGAGGCATGCCACTGGTGCCCTGAGGCCCTGAGGCAAGGTCTGAGGGTAGCACAACTTGCATTCGCTTCCTCCCCCCCCCCCCCCCGGGGGCTTCTACACAGTGCTGGGACGGCTCACCGTATCGGGCCCCAGTCCCGCCTCGATTGAGACTGCCAACCCAGCGTCCGTTCGCCTGATGGCCGCCCCGGCTCTCGAGACTGCGCCGGACTTCTGTTTCCTACCTGAACATTCTCTGTATCCGTATTTGTACACTTATTCCGCAGCCGGAATTCCAGACCATTTGCAGTCGGCGACAGCGCCTCGTTCTGTTCATTGTGTTGCAGTTTGCATTTCGCCTCCTTGGTCCTGAGTGTCGGCATAGTTGGTATATACCCTTGCACCTCGCCGTCGACCGGACCGCTACATTAGAGCGGTGGGCCAACTTGGCAGCGCAATTCTTCCCTCCTGCTTCCCACAACCCTGCCCGTCCATCCCAACCTCCCGCTCGCTTTTGACCGATAACATCAACCGGTCCATCGCCTTGACTGCTCGACTGCTTTTACGGGAGTCGCAGAACAATCGTTATTCTTGCTTTCCGTGCATCCTACATATACATAGACCATGGCGACACCGCAGTCGATCAAGGTTCGTGACCCACCGCGACAACGGCCGACCGCGCACACCCCATCCCCGCGCCGGCGATGGGGCTGGCGATGGGCCGCCAGCAGAACGTCAGCCTCGGTACTAATCACTGTTTTCGTCCCGTAGTGCGTCGTCACAGGTGACGGTGCTGTTGGCAAGGTACAGTGTTGTGCATCCCCAGGGGTCCCGTCCGTCCGCAACATACTAACGGTTCTTTCCTAGACATGCCTGCTCATCTCCTACACCACAAACGCCTTCCCGGGCGAGTACATCCCGACGGTGTATGTGCATCCATTCGATTTGTCCTCTCCTCATCCGTGCCCTAACGCGCAGCTTTTCCAGGTTTGATAACTACTCGGCGCTGGTGCAAGTCGACGGCAAGCCGGTCAGCTTAGGGCTGTGGGATACCGCGGGACAAGAGGACTACGATAGACTGCGGCCGCTGTCATACCCCCAGACCGATGTCTTCCTCATCTGCTTCTCAGTGGTCAGCCCCCCGTCGTTTGATAACGTCGCGGACAAGGTGAGCGAGGATACCTCCGGACAGCAGGGGGTGAACCGAGGCAGCATCTGACCGCCCATGCACAGTGGCACCCCGAAATCAGCCACCACGCGCCTGGCGTTCCAATTGTTCTCGTCGGAACCAAGATTGATATGCGAGACGACCCGGAGACGATACAGAAGCTAGCGGAGAAGAAGATGTCGCCTATTCTCTACGAGCAGGGAATCCAGTGCGCTAGGCAGATCAAGGCTTGCAAATATGTGGAGTGCTCCGCCTTGACGCAGAAGAACCTCGCGGGTGTATTCGACACTGCCATCCGGTGAGTAGCCTTCTGACCGGACCCTGTCCTCACGTGCACATGCTGACGAGGGGACCCTCCAGAGCCGCACTGGGAATCTTGCCCATTCCAGACGATAGCAAGCAGAGCAAGAAGTCCTCCAAGTGCCCGATCCTCTGATCATCCATCTCCGTTACGGACCCTCCTCTACACACGACGACAGACGACGACCTCTAATGCATGCACACATACCACAATCTATACCCCCAATCACGCCCCGCCTGGATTTTTTTTTTTTTTTTTTTTTTTGGATTGGCACTCGGAAGTATGCTTCCACACACGTGGTCGGCAACGTCTTCGATGGTTCCCGGGCCTAGGCTGTGAGATGACGACAGACAGAGGCGGCGCTTTGTTTCGGCGAGGGAAACGGCAACAGGGGATCGTGGTGCCCTAAATCACCCACAACCCCCATCGTCTTTCGCACGTTTACCTGGCGGTCCTGGGCGGGGTTTGGGTGCTATCTAGGTAGTTTCTGTTGTGCCCCATGATTCTGCTGGTACGCACCATCCCAGCATCGGCGCACTTCTTCTACCACCATGCAGGGTCGCGATTTGTTTGCATCGTTTCAGAACGCAGAGGTCTCCTTCAGCTTCTTTTTGTCTTCGTCATTCTCCTCTTTCTCCTCTGGAGGTGAACTCGAAACAGGCTATCGGCAGGGACAAGCGAGAGTTGTCGACAGCGGGGTAGATAATGACTACACAGTTGAATGTGAAATGCGGTCTGCCTTTATTTTCTGGATCATATACTCCATACTACCCTCCCGTGACGCGAAATGGTGATAAAATAAAACTTTTCCTGATCCGTAGAAAGTGGGTATCTTGTGTGTAGCAGCACTGAGCATGAATATCCCGGTACCTTCACTCACTCACTCACTCACTCCCCCCCTTACTCCTGCTCGTCGGTTCAATTCTTTGCATACGGAACCCTCCCTCGCCGGCTCGGGTGTATCGCTTCTTCCTCCCGCTGCTCCTGCGTCTTGCCGCCCACCGTCGCCGTGGCCGCCTTCTCATGCTTGGCCTCCTCTTCCTTCTGCATCCGGTGCGCCCGCTCCTCGTTGAGCTTGGCGTTCTTCTGCTTGATCTTCTCTAGGCGCGCTGCCGTCTTGCCACCTCCGCCAGCACTTTGTTTTTTGTGCCGAATTGTCAGCATTGATTTCACTGTTAAGACGCAGCAAAATTGGGGGAAGGAGAACGGGGGAAGGGTAAAAAGAGGTGATTGGAAGAGAGAAAAAACGTACGTCAGCTCGACATTGATCCGCCTCGGCGGCGACTTGCCGTCGTCGAACAGGGTGTGGTGGAACTTTTGCAGGCACGTCTTCATGCGGTCGTAGCCGCCAAACTCGACAAAGGCGATGCCGCGCGACTTGGTCGGGTCGTCGCGCCGCGTGAGCAGCCGGACCGACGTCGGCTGCAGCGTCGCAAAGTGCGCGCGCACGCTCTCGGCCGTCGCGGTGTAGGGCAGGTTGCCGACGAAGCAGATGAAGCGGGTATGCTTGCCGCTATTATTATTATTATTATTATTGTTGTTGTTGTTGTTGGTGGTGGTGGTGGTAGTGGTGGCGCCGTCGGCTTCTTTGTTGTTGTCGCCATTGCCGGTGGTTGTGGGCTGAGCGTCCTCGGTTGTCGCCTTCTTGTCCTTCTTGCTCTTCTTGTTCTTCTTCTTGGCCTTCTTTTCGCTGCTGTCGACGCCATTGACAGGTCCTTTGGCTTCCCGCTCTGGATCCGGTTTGGAGATCGCATCTTGGGCAGGCGTGGGCTCATTCGACTCTGAAGCGGCGCTGTCTACATCCTTGCTTTTGCTCTCCTCCTTCGTCTTCTTCTCCTCCTTTGCCTTCTTTTCCTTTTTGTCTTTCTTTTCCTTCTTGTCCTTCTTGTCCTTCTTGGGATCGGAGACTTCCTCGGACGCGGGAGGCTCGGGCTTAGTCTCCTTCACTCTCGAGCTCTTCTTGGTGACTTCGGCCTTGCCGTTGCTGTCAAGCTTGCTCTTCTTCACGGCCGGCTTGGCGTCGGAAGGGGTGTCAGCGACATCCTCGTCGGTGCGCTCTCTCTTCTTGGATGATTTGCCCATGGTCGGTTCCCCGATTGCGCAATGCAATCTTGAAGTCAAGGGGAAGGGAAAGCCCGTAGACAATGAATTGGGCGTCTGGCAACAAATAACTTGTTGACAGCCGAAAGACAAGCCAAAAAAAAAAAAAGGTATCTCTTCAGAGTACCCAGTCTGACCTCCCAAGTGTCCAGTTTATTTTTTTTCTGCCGGTCTAAAGGCGGGGAGCGCTTGGCGGACAAGCGAGCGATAAGGCCGGGCGGGGCAAGCACCATGCGGCCCATCGGCGACCCGTCTGTCAGTTAACAAGTTAACTTTTCATCGGCGGCTCGAGCCGAACGTGAAAGGCTCCAGCAACCCAAGGCACACAACATGAGTGGTGGAAACCCGGGGTCCACCAGCGTGCCCTGTCAGCGCTTGTCAGTGCTTTCTCCACAGTCTACACTACTTCCTTCCCGTCATTGTCCATCAAAAGATAACGAGCATCGCTGAACCTCTGTTGGGCAGAACATAATGCAATCCAAATGCTTGCAAAACTGGTCAGGAAACGATTTGTTACCTGGAAAGAGCATCTTGGAGCATCACCCACCGGTGCCTAAAATGTTGACTCGTTTCGAATATACAACTGTTTGTTGGGCTGAAGTAGTGCTAGGTACGGTGTAAGTAGCTGGGCCTCTTTCTCGAGCTGCATTCGCTGTTCTTGAGTAGCAGCGTCCCAACACTTCGAAACCGACGACGCTCTTCGATTTTAGGAATGGGAAGGGGCTTTTCTCTTTGCTCTTCGTTTAAGCAATTGTCTACCCTGGAAGATGAGGGAGCGTCTGCAACGTAGCGAACAAGCCGTGCCCGAGAGATGTTTTCCTCCTCCCCTTTCATGGGTTAAGGCAGGTAAGGCAAGGGACCTGGTGGGAAGAGCAATGCTAGAACAAGCAAGATTGGATCTGTACTACCGCAGCCCTCGAACTTCAAGCCTTCGCAGCCCAGGAATTGGGGAAGACACGACGTTGTTAGTGTTGTTTGCGCATTCCATAAAAAAACGTGGGTTAATTGTGAGTATTTTCAAGAAATGGGAAGGGAAAAGAAAAATAATGAAAGCGCCAACGATGGACTGGATGGATCACACCAAAGCGATGATGCCCAAGAGAAGTGCGGTGGAACGGACCAACGTCTCGTATCCACGACACTGCCAAAAACACAACCCAAAACTCGAACCGCTGATAACCCCAAAACGCCAGCTACAGTCACTCAAACCAATCCCCGAACCAAGTCAATGCCTACAGTCGTACACGACTTCCCGCCTGGACTGGACTCCGGTTCCCCGCCCCCCCCCCCCCCCCCCCCCCCCCCCCCCGGGGGAACCTAGGCCAGCGACGTCTTAGCGGTCTCCGTCTCGTCGTAAGATGGTGTCGTCTTGGCGGTCTCTGCCTCATCATAGGACGGGGGCGCATCCTGATACTCCATCAGGCCAGCCTTCTCCTCGGCAGCAGCGGCCTCGTTAAGAGAGACCTTGTGGCGGTGGCTACGGCTGGAGCGGCGACGGCGATGGTCAGCGCCACGGCGGCGGCGGCCTGACAGGGTGTTCCAAAGGGAGATTAGCACAGTGCCGACGGCCATGCCGATTCTAAAGTGATGTCAGCGAAAAGACAGAGCCACCAGAAAGGGAGGGAATAAAGAAAAAAAGGAAAAAAAGAAAAAGGAAAAGAAAAATTGATGAACATCGGGGAAAGAATACTCACAGGCTAATGCTCACGCCGGCCACGATGCCGATAAGCACGGGAAGCAGGATGTGTGAGGCCATATGCTTGAGGAGCTTCCCCCAGTGACGGTGCTCATAGGTCATGCGCCAGTTGTCGGCAGGCGGGTGATGATGGTGATGATGGTGATGGGGTCCGTGGTGAGGAAGGGTCTCGTCGAAGAGGGACGGGTGCTTGGCGGCGACGGGGCAGGGAGCGAACCCGTTGCTCCCGTCGAGCTTCTTCCGGGCGATCGCGAGCCACCTGAACAGCCTCATCAAGCATCCCTCCGGCTCGACGGCGGGAGGCGGCGCGAGAACCTCGGGCTGGACCTTTTCGATCCGGGAGATGAGCAAGCGGCCGTCGCGGTCCTTGATGAGCTTGAGGTTTAGGCTCGGGATGCCGTCGACGAAGGCGACGCCGACCTCGAGGATCTGGAGCTCCACCTCCACCAGCTCAAACTGCCCGTCCGCGTCCTGCATTGCTCAAACTGCCCGTCCGCGTCCTGCATTGGCGGGCTGACTTTCAAACCGAAGCCCAGGGCCTGAGGCTGGGGAGTAAGCCTGTGACGAAGCCTGCGGTGCTCGCCTTCGGGATAGCGCGGCTTATGCTCCTTCTTCCATTCGCGGTCGACGACTTGCGGCGCCGAGAGGATCCCTCCGGACATGCCTCTGGAGGGGTAGAGCTCGAAGCCGTTAACGAGAAGGCGGTCGTGGTCGGGCTGGCGGTCGATGGAGAAGACCATTTCGAGGTGACTCGGGCGATCGATCTTGAGCTGGACGGTCCGGCCACGTCGACCCCTCAGCAGGATCGGGCAACCGGGGCACTCGACGGCTACCGGGACGATCTGAGCCTCGGCGACTTGGGGGCCAATGCTTTCGATGGTGTTGGCGATGTGGATGTCGGTCTCACTGACTTCGGGAGGGATGAGGAATGCCTGGGCGGCGGGGAGAGCCAGGAGGCCCGCCGCAAGGGTGAGGGGCTTCAGCAGCATCGTGCTGATCCTGTGCGGCTGGCGGCCGGAAAAAAAAAGGCAGAAAGAAAAAAAAGAGTGGAATCAATCACTCAATGCGGGTTTGTGTGTCAACAACGGAAACGAAGGTCGACAGAAAGGAAGATGGGGAAAGTATTCCAGATGTCGTTTGAAAGTGTGGTGAAATGGGAACGTTGGCGTGAATCGAAGATGGTCGAACGAGAGTGGCCTCAGGTGGTCCTGTAGTCCGTTCATACCTTTAGCTCGTCTGTGTTGGCTTCCGGAGGTCCCGGTTCTGGGCGACCCCGAAGGCCAGATGGGACCCACCCAATGGCGTCAGCAGCCGAGGGGGGCCCCGGCCAGGACCAGCATGACAGGGAGAGAGCTCCAGCTGCAAGCGCCAGGACCAACAATGCACACGACCTCATTGCCCGATTTGAGATATGGTCACCGCCGCCAGAACAGGCACCACCGGTTTCTAGCGTCACATTCCCAAAACACAGTATACTATGTACACAGTTCAGTACGGACACACATCATACCGCAAGCCATTTCCAAAATAAGCTGTCACGTATCAAATGCCATAAGGAACTGATATTCACCATACAACTTGCACAATGCGCATTAATGTCTTCGGCTGTAGTTATGCATTGTACTGCACATACCGATCCGTAGGCCCATGGCGGCTCGCAAGAGCAATAGGGATGGGTCAGGGTGGGATGTTGATGGCCTGGGGGGGGTGGCCAGCACTGCCCTTGTTTCGGACTGTTGACAGAAACCCGAGTCCGAGGCGGTCCACCGGTAAAATGCCACCCACCTTCTCGCAACCGAAGGGGAACATGAAAGAGGCCACCGCAGTAATAAGCACTCGATGCCTGCCTTTATATAATCCCCTCGATCGTCTCTCTAGTGTTTGCTTCGCGCAGGTGACGATCGAGCTAGGTCCTACTTTTACGCAGTACATAGGTATGCACACGCTCGGCCACCGATTTACTGTGTAAATACACACCGATGTATGCCGCATTATCCCATCATTCCCCGCCCATCTAAACTCCTTCCGCCTCCACTGGAGGTGAACTGCCCCGTCTTCTTCCAAAAAAAAAAAAAAAAAAAAAAAAAAAAAAAAAAAAAAAAAAAAAAAAAAAAAAAATAGAGGGAACAAAAGAAGGAGACAAAGAAACGCCCGGCGCCTTGCGCTTGTGTCGGTGGGTAGCAACTAATATACAAGATTCAGAGGTATGAAAAGAAACAAAGATATGTAGCACGAAAATAGTCGCATCTCCAATGCGAATGGTGTGTCCCTTGAATCATCAGCATCATCCGCACCCCGTGGCAAACTCCCCAACCCCCCTTTTCTTTATCCTCGGTGATAGCACGTTTCTGGGTGTTGCGGCAACATCATCTGCAGCCCGTCCCATGCCCTATTTATTATTTAGCAAACACACGTACCCAAGATCATGTCAAGGCCGCCGCAAACCGCTTGCGTCGCCTTGGGAGGGGCTTGGATCCTTCATCATGAGGACCTATCCGCATGCGCGCAGTAATCGCTTCCGATGAAGCCCCCCTTGCTGCTACTGCTGCTGCTGATGCCGCCTCTCCTCCACCACCATCAGCACCACCCCCGCTGCCCCCGCCAACCTTGCCCAATCCCCCGCCCAGATCGATCGTAAATCCAACCAGATCCACGCTGCGCCCGCCTCCAAGCGTGACATTCCTCGCCGCCTCAAGATCCAAATTGCCGCCCAGGAATGTCTGCAGCCCTATCTGGGCCGTCTCGGCATCCGTCAGGCTGTCCTCCTGCAGGACGTACAGCACGGCCACCCGCGCAAAGTCGAGCACCTCCTCAGTCACGGCGAGGGTCGGCGTCGGTATGGGCGGTAATGCTGTGCCCGAGGATGGCATGGTCATGGTGGTCGTGTATTTGCTTGTGCTAGTCGCGGACGAGGACGGCCGTCTGCTGGTGGCGGTCGTCGTGATTGTCGTCGTGGTCGTTGTCGTTGGCCAGGAGCCGCTGAGCGTGAACGTGGTGAGCGGGGCGAGCACGACGGTGATGGTTATGTAGAGGACACCGTCGACAATTACGGCTGCGTCAACTGCATCTGAACCTCCGGTCCCGTCACCGTCACCGTCAGCTTGGGCTGCGGAGAGGGCCTTGTCTTGGCGCGCCGCGCGCCCGTCGAAGGTCACGAGGGCGTTTTGTGCTGCGCAGCTGAGGTCGTCGCTCTCGAGTTTGGAGATGACTCTGGTGGCGTTAAGTGGGATGGTGAAGTTGGTTTGCGCTTGGTTGAGAAGGCGGGGGATCGCGTTTCCAACGACAATGTTGCCGCCGTCGGACCCTGTAAGTCTGGTCGTCGTGCAACCCGCGTCGTCGACGGTGGTGCAGTCGGGGCCGGTAAACCCGTTGACACAGTCGCAGGAGCAGACTCCCTGGTTAACCACGTTCGTGCCCCCATTGGCGCATACCAGTTCTTGCCGGCATTGCTGAAGCTCCTTTTGCGTCTGGCTGGCCTTGTCTTGCTTGCGAACCACGAGGAACTCCACAGGGACAACCACCGCAGCGGCGACTAGACCGAGGATGGCAATCAGGAGCAAGATGAAACCCCAACGGGGAAGGCCACAGCATCTACGCCTTCCTTCCCTCATCGACGACCGCGAGTCGCTCGGAGGAACGGCCTCTTGTGACGTGTTGGGGTTGCGATTGACGTAAAGAGGGAGGGGCCATGACTGAACCTGCTCTCGGATGCTATCGCGGATGCTGCGGCGGCTGTTGGTCGTTGCCGGCTGTTGCGCGGGCGGAGGAAATGCAGCCAGCATGTCAGAGAGGCCTGACCGGTGCTTCTCCCTATCGTAGGCACGGTCCGGCATGTCGTCCAGATCGTCGAACCGGCTGGCCGGCCTCCGACCTTTCTCCAGGCTTGCGGCCAGTCTCGTGGCACGCCGGATGAGATCCGGAAGGCTTGTCAGGCTGCCCCTCGCCTCGGCCTTGCGCACGGCATCAATGTCCAAGCGCGGCGGTCGGCGTATCGCCGAGAACCGACTGTAGGACTGCGGCTCGGCCGCTGGGTTCGGTGAGGGCGTAGCTCGCGGGGAGGGGGTGGACGGGTCGTCGGCGCTGGCTGAGGCGTATGCATTGAGCATGGCATCTGGCGTCACGGCCGAGTCGATCGGCGACTTGGCCGCTCGTGGGATCGTGCCGGAAGAGCTCGAGTTCTCCACGTAACCTGTTCCATCCTGAAAAGGCCCCTGCACCGGCTGCGGCCCTGGCCGCTGCTGCTCGGGACCTGGCTGATCTGCTCCCCGGGAGGGCGGTGCGCTCACCAGCGTGGGTTTCGCCCTCTTCCCTATGCTTGCACTTCTCACCAGCCGGCTTTCCTCCGCATCATCGTCTCCATAGCCGGGCTCCTCCGCGATCGCTTCGCCGTAGATCGGGTCCGGAAAACCGGGGCTTGGGCCGGGTGACAGCGAACCCCAGTGCTCCGGCATTGCCGCGCTTGATGCGATCGAGTCATGGGACCGAGACCTTGGACTTTCCTCGGGGATCGGCGAGACGAAGGACGAGTTGGAGTAAAAGGAAGAAGCACCCCGTCTCGCCGACGGCGGCGGCCCGAGGTTGACACTCCTTCGTGGCGGCCCCGGCGGTACTTGCGCCGGGAGCGGAAAGTCGGGTATGGACCCCACCGACGAAAGGGTGGATGGCCGTGATACGCTCGATGGGGTCTCCGCCACCGCTAACAACTCCTGGCCGGACGACTCTGTTTCGGGTCGGGGTCTGTACTGGAAAACTGGCGTGTGTTCCTGCACTTTGGAAGCATCCAGAATCGAAGGCACTCGGCTCGGTCTCCGAGGTCTCTGAGGCGGTTGCGTGTTTCCCCCTGGCGGACGGAACGGCTCACCATCGACCTGAGGAGTAGGCACAATGATGGATTCCGGCAACGGCCATTGCGGGGCTGGCGACGGCCTCGATATCGAAACGCCTACCTGGCCGTCTTTCGTCTGTAAAGGGAAGGATGCTTTCGGGCGCACGTCCCGCGGGAGTCCGGTCGATGGTTTCGCGGCCGGCGGGCGGGGGCCGGATAGCCCAGCCATTTGAGGTTCTTCTGGTGGTATGGCGTCTCTCGAGAGGGCGGCGGCGGCGCGCTCCCTCGCCCTCTTGACGGATCCCAGCCCTGGTCGATCCATCCTGCTTCCATCTTGAGGATTCATCTAGTTAGGCTAGCCTGCACCGCGTCACATGCAAGAGCCCCCTCTAGTCCGTTCTCTCTCCTGGCAGGTGCGCGGATTATCCTCCCAACACTTGGCCGCGATCCGAGTGGCATAGGGTAGCATACGCCTGGCGGGGACAGTATCCTGGAGGCTGCTATTTAGGTTTGGACTTGAAGGTCGTTGTGGAGGAGCTCTGCTCTGTGCCCTCGGAGACCGCAGCGGTGCAGTAGCAGCGATTTCCTAGGCGCGTAGACTTGGACGGCAAGGTTGGGCAAGTGGCAAAGGCCGGCTTTACACCAAGGTCGCGGAGCCGGTGGGCGGTATCTGGTATGTATGCATGTATCCGCCGCCAAACAACGGACGAACGAACGGACGGACGGACGGATGGACGGACGAACGAACGACGGCAGACAATGCCGAAGAGGGGAATGATAATGAAAGGTAACCGGCGTGTAACACAGCGCCAGCTGGGTCGGCCAGCCCAAACACGAGAAAAAGAAAAGTGAATGACTTTGTGCAAACGGGGCCAATGACCTTCGACCGCGCGAAGGCAGGAGGCGGGCGAGGGCAGTTCGTCTGTCCTCTGAAGGAGAGAATGGTCAGCCAGCAAGCCTTGACAAAGAAAGAAGCAGCATCGAACTGGAGCAAGAGCAGAGAGGGCAGGGCCGCCGCGCGTGCAACATGGTTCCAGAAAAAGGGCTTCTGCCAGAAATGGCCAAATCAGGTTGACCGGACCATTGCGGATTCGAACGGGACGGTGGCTTCACCCGCGACAGCAGCAAGCGAGGGAACCCCTAAACAACCGGAACGCAGAAGGGGCCCGGCTCGGGGTGGCATCATGTCCATTTTGCGTTTCGACGACTGTGAACGGCACCCCTGTCGCCGCGGCACCGTGACATGGGCCGTTCCCCGCTCCCTGTTTTGCACGAAGCCACGCGCTGGGTCCTTGGCTGCGGAACAAGGATTGTATCTTTAACTCGAAACCGCGGGCACTTGGGTAAGAGACTGCTCGCGCAGTCGCGCAGCGTTGCTGTCCTCTGATCTTGACAATGTAGTCACCTGGAAAGACAAGAGAGACATGGCGGGGCGGCGGCAGGTCCGGTCGCAGGATGCAGTCCAGGGACGGTAGTAAACTCCGGTATTGGACAATGAAAGATTGCGACCCAGAGAGGTTGGGGGTTGCAGCGCAGGGGAGCCAGTGGAGAGGGTAGGGTATGGTGTCAAACTGAGCACGTACTATGTACGAGTAGAGACCGGGGTTTGCGCGGACAGTTCCCGTTTCAGATTGGCGGGAACGCGAAGGACCACGGGCAGAACTCAGCCAGCCAAACCCCAGCAGCCACACCAGTAGAGAGGGTTGGTGATCAGGAGGAGATCAAGCAGCGCTCTCGAGTGGCTTATTAGGGCGGCGTTGTAGAATTGTACCGGATGAAATTGAATAGTCCTGTGATCGCTACACCGGGGAGGCCGACGGCGTCGAGGAAGCGGGAGGGGGTTCGTAGAGGCAAAAAGCGCCAATACAGCAGGAAGATTTGGAAATCCAGCCGTGCCAAGCTCGGGAAAGAGGTAAACTGGCGATAACGAAGGAGGAAGATAATCAAGGAAAGAATAAGCAGCGTCTTGGTGCCAAACTCACGACTCGGGTTTGGAGCTAAGAGAGTTGCGCTCGAGAGATGTTCAAACGAAGACGAGGGCCTGCAGTGACCCGAGGTGCCCAAAAACCCACCGTGACGGACCAAATCCAGGAACAGAAAACTTCGGGATTGCGGCAAAAAAACGTCAGCGATGGAGGGGCTATGAGAGGCAGGACGAGAAGGAAGGCGCGAGTGTGATGTGATACAGGCCCCTTGCAGCCACGGTCGGAAAGCCAATCCCCCACATGTGTCGCGACTTACCAAGAGGATGGAAATGAAGGGAGCTCACCAAGGCGTAAAAGGCAGTGCTAAAGATGCGCTAGCGCTCGGACGCGAAGTAACTCAACCTCGACAGAGCGCGCAGCACGGATAGTAAGAGAACAGACTCTCTGTGGAGGTGCACATGCGTGCGGGGCACTTCCGTAGTCTCCACAACATAGCACAAGACCAGACTGCTCGCTGCTCGACCAGATGATGGCCAACTGACAGTTGGTTTAGGGTTTGATGACGAAACGAAGCAAGATTTTTTTGAGCTATGGCACCGCTAGATCCGCATTTACAACTAAGATCGACAAGGAAAAAAATAAATAAATAAATAAAAACTTGTTCCAAAAGGTATCTCTTCGTCCTTGGTTGTACGAGTAGGGCACCACATATCCTGTGTCCCGAGTGAGTGAGTAATGGGGACGGTGATGGAGGTTGCGGGATCCTCTTGCCACATCGAGGGAACGAGAAAGCTGCATCCATCGGGCTCGCTAGAATCGAGCGATGGAGGCGTAATGTGCATTACCAGTGTGATGCTGCCCCTGTTTCGTGTCTAAGCTTTCCGTATCTCCCCCGCCGCCACGACCGCCCCCCCCCCCCCACCAAAAAAAAAACATGTACGCACGTAGTTATATGCCTAAGGTACATACATACCAGGTAGGTATGTACTATGTAGAGCAGTGTCAACAACTGTATCCGCCTTTGGTGTACCAAGCACGTACGCCATGTCGGGCGCTCCGGGATGGTGACAGGCGCAGATGAAGTGCAATGAGTAAAGATTACGCCTAGGTTGAAGCAATAACTACCTCCGTACACATAGTGCAATGTAGTGTAGAATCGGGTTGGTGCGACTGGACTTCGCGGAACGTAGCGTCTACTTACAAGGCGTAAACCCGTGGTATTGCGAGCGTAGAATACAATACGCAGTACGGATTACATCCATCTGTACGGAGCACACCAAGACTGACAACAGTCCAGCATGGACCTGGTGCAAATCTGACGATACACTAGTGTAGTGACAAACGGCGGGTGGGTCGACACTAAATCGAAAACACTAGCGCACTTACTCACAGGACCCGCAATCCAGGGCAAGTGGGACAATTGGTTGCAGTGCGCTTGTGTGGGGTTCGGATCGATTTGAGACCCAATTCGGCAACTCTCGCCAGATTTAACAATATACAACTACTACAGGTAGGAAGTGTGTATGGTGTCTGAACACTTACCGGAGTCGAATGCGCAGAGATTCCGACGCAGATACGACAAAACATTTGTGGAGAGAACGGCGTGCGAGCTGATCTGCATGGTGCAGCCGGGTTACGCTTATATATGTATGACTTCATATGAGTGTATATACATACATACATTACTTCATTAATATACGATCTGTATACAACATACCTACAGTACGCGTCGTATGCTAATATCCACCCAAAAAGCCCTCCGATGAGTTCCTGCACAGCCTCTTTAGTGGTTTTATGATTCGCTTCCCTCCAGGATCGATCAGATCCAACTGCATGTACGGGTTACATATATGGCTCATTCGTCGGCGGGCCGGGTCGAGCTTAGATGGTGCCTACCTAACTACCCGACACTGAGAAAACGAAAGCTTTAAAAGCAGTTGAATCAAGCATTTTTTCTCGTTTGTTCGACGTGGTTGGAACAGCAGCAGCAGCAGCAGCAGCAGCAGCAGCAGCAGCAGCATCAGCAGCAACAACAAAACAACGACGGCGACAGCCGTGACTAGACCTGCGGCTGTCCATTCTTACAGCAAAGCAACAGCACCTCTGAGGAAGCGCATGATGCGGTCATTGAAGTGCTGAGATGAGCTAGACTCATTCCTGACACCTTTGCGGTATAGAGCATCGCAGGAGATTGTGATGTACAGGCATGTGCTAGAGAGCCACCCCCCGGCACCCTTCAACAAAATATCCTATACATGAGTTGTCGACTGCTAAGCTCGGAGTTGCGTCCTTTAGAGCCAGCCACCCTTCTCCGGTTGTCCCACAGCGCACTCGACCAACGGAGGTCGGCATGGAGGGACGGTGACACGCACCTAGGGAAACCGAGACGTAAAGGCTCCGGGATAGGGAGGCGTAGGATGCGCCGTAACGACGAGGCGATGAGCCGCCATTGGCGCCATATTGCGGTATCATCCTGCAACGGGCAAGCGTGTCAGTTGCGTGGTGGCGTCAGCAATCCCGCCTTCGCATTCCGTTCGTTGCCACGTACGGCATGCGGAAACCACCACTAATCAAATTGGTCAGGCAACAACATGGCTGAACAAGGCTGCAACCAACCGAAAAAAAAAAACCTCGGGCCCGGACGCTCAAAAGAATAAAAGTCAATGTGAAGAGGCGGTGCGCTAGAATGTATCCCAACAAACTCCTCGCCGTCCCGAGCTTGTACCCATCATAATGAGGCATGTCAATAGATCATTCGTCGTTTCGTAGCTCATGTCTGGTCCCTCCGGACGGACAGAGGGACCTGCGAACCCCGCCCCCCCCCCCAACGAAATAGAGGAAGAGGAAGGCGAGCTCATAAAATGGCACACTTTTCCTTCCGTTTCCTCCTGCGGTGTCTCTTGGCGACCGGGTCGTCTGCTCGCGAAGGATGCGAGTCGTCACGCAGGTCGTCGTGCTTGTCATCCCGCCGTAGCATCTGCCGGCAAAGGTCAATGAAGACCTCGTCGACGTTGGCTGGGGTAGAACACATCCTTGTCAGCCTCACGTCTGGGCCGCCGGTACGCTGAGGTCACACCTACTTCGTGTCCTGGCGCTAGCCTCGTAGTAGGGCGCGTTCCAGCGCTGGGATAGCGAGAAGGCCTTGGCACGATCCACCGCACGTTGCTCCTCCAGGTCGGCCTTGTTGCCGACAATGACTATCGGGATGTCCTCGTCATCCTTGACGCGGATGATGTCGTCACGGAGCATCTCGAGCTCCTCGAACGACGTCTTGGACGCAATACTAAACACCAAGAGGAATCCATGCCCTGTTTTCATGTAGAGATCTCGCATGGCAACTTAAGGCGGCGTAGGCGGCGTCGGCGGCGTCAGCGGTGTAATCGAGAGAGCTTTAGACGGCAGATTCAACCTACCAAATTGCTCTGTGCCAGCCGTGTCGAGGCTGAGCCCATGTTAGTCATATACTTTCCACATCAGTCATACGCAATATCCCCCGTCGTCTGGCTTACATCTCCAACACTACTTGCCGGCCCTAGGAAAGAGCAGGTCAGCAGGTCAATGTAACATACTTGTGTGCATGCAGACCCCACTTACATCGACGGCCCTCTGTGTCCTGTACGAGTCCTCGATAGTGGGATCGTAGGCCTCAATCCACTCATTGTGGACAAACTGGGCTGTTTACATCCAGAAACCGCCGTTAGTTGTTGTCGAGGGGTTGAAAAGAGGGTCCTCCCCCCAATGTGGGGAGGGATGGGGTTGAGCAAGCACGCACCAGTCAAGCAGCTCTTCCCAACGCCACCTTAAGTAAGCAGGAACGAGGGTCAGCAGATGCTGCACGTGGACGGGAAGCTCTTGGCAGGGAGAAAAGGTTTCACTTCCTCCGTCCGGAAAGTCGGAGCGGACGCACCTGCACCCAGGACGACCACGTTGAATTCCCGGCTGTGTGTGGTAGAAGAGGTCGGTTAGCATGCTGTTGGGCCTTCCGGGTTGTGGGAAGGGCGCCAGGGAAACAAGGCAGCAAGTGCATTCCACTCTGGAGTGTGCTGAAAAGGAAAGGACGGGGGGGTTGGATTGACAGGCCCAGTCCATCAGGCGGAACTGGGAAAATTCTGGAGATTGTAACAATGAGAGTAAGAGGATTCAACTCACCAAGGTTGGGAACTGTATTTGGACGGCATTGTTCTCCGCCCAAAAAGACTCGATCCACTCTCTGAACCGATGGTCGCTCCCTACCAATGGCGCTTTGTCGGCTCGCACCTCGAATCTCCTTTCCCGTCCTCCTTTCTTCGCCAGGTCGTTGCGCAAAGCCCACACCTTCACGGGACGCCGAAAGGGCGGATGTTGGCGGTCACCAAGCCAAAGGTTTCTACATCCAGAAGGGCCGCCTTGCGGGAACTCGGGGCCTTTTTGGGACGGGTGGGGAGGAAAGGGATGGTGGACTCTGGAGGAAGGAGGATGGTGAGATGTGTGTGATCAATGAGTCCCCCTGCCGGAGCCCAGATTTTTTGCGACCCCTGAGCCCAGAGGCCTTCGATGAGCGGCGCCGCTGGGGACCGATGAAAATTGGGGGCTGTCGAGCGAAGCCGGGGTCGACAGGGGGGCGTTGACAAGCGCGGAGGAATGGGATTCGCAGGCGCAGCCGGAGCGGCGGTTTTAGCGGGGGAACCGTAGGAAATCGACAAGCGAGCGGCTGATGGAAGGTCGCCGATTGCCGGCTGCACCGTGCGCGAGGATGGTGGGAATTGTATGGTGGGAATTGTATGGTGGGAATTGTATGGTGGGAATTGGATGGCGATCGCCGGGGCGATGTTGTATGTGCGCCTCTGCAGCCTCGAGATGAACCGGTGTACGTGCGTATGTGTGTGTACGTGTGTGTCTGCACGCGCATGTGGACTGCGCTGTGCAGGATCACACCACAGGTCGCGTCGTGGAGCAAGGAGACGAATGCAATTCGACCCAGAGAACTTGCTGCAACAAGTTGGTGCTGAAATGCCCCCCAGCAACGTAACCAAGTGCGGCCAATGGGATCGGGGCCCAAGCTGTTACTGGCCCGAGCGAATCCGGAGCCGCGGTGCTGGCGGACGCGGGGCGATGGAGAAGCCGGGCCCGTGACTGGTCGGTGGTTATTGGTCCGATCAGGAACCTGACGGCCGCGGATCGAAACCCAGACGATCTAGGCCCTTTCGTGTTGGAAGAACTGGGTTTGGAAATCAAGGATTCACAATAAGCTTGTGTCCTGATGAAAAGCCAGAACGAAACTACGAAACTATTCTGAGTACGCGTATTTACTGCAGAGATACCGTACTAGATGTGCGAGCAAACATAAACACACGACAACAAGCGCAACTTGCGGAGGTGCAGCTACGGTGATTCGGCTCCATCGAGATGTCTCGGAGGGCAGAATCGCCATTTTTGCTTTTCCGGTTCTGCGACCCCCACGGGCGAGTCTTCCAGGGCAGATACGCAACAGTGGCAATTGAAGATCGCTTGACGACAGCTCAACCCAGTGGATAGGCTGGGGCGGGGAAGGAAGGCTCAGTCAGATATTGGATGGGATGAGGAATAACTGTGAATAAAGCCGTTCGCTCTCTGCAACGAGATGTACGGATTATATAGATAGAAACGTGCACACAGTACAATATCTACACTGCGTGCACGGTGCTCAATACACATCCCTGAAGAGCAGGTTCAACCAATTTACTTGTCATCCTGTGCGGGCCCCTCTGCTTTCAACCAACGACAGCGTGATTTGATGCAACTATCTCTGGGGCTTGTCGCCGCACGGCAATGTTGGATGCACGCATTCACAGAAATATGCAGGAACATTACATGTAAGGGCCTGGACCTGCAGTTACCCAGGTATGTATGCACATACATACATACTTAATTACATACCAATACCCTTAGGCAGACAGCAGCCACAAACATCAGGCAGCCTCTTGGATTTGAGACCTTTGGTGTAGACCCGATCGGTCGTCGCCCTTTCCAGTCTCTTGCATGGTAACGATGTCTATCGTCTTATCCAATCGCTCCATTTCCGGCCCAGTCATCCACACTGGCAACATTCGAAGGGATGAGTACTACACCATCGAACTTAGTGAGGAAGCAATCACCAAGGCCCAAGGGCCACTTTCTGGTTGGTCATCGGAAACTTTTTGGCATCACCGCGACCCCCGTCCTCGGCCGCCAACAGGCTGGGCAGGTAGTAGTTTCACGGGGATACGATTAGGCGCGCCGAATTCGCCTCCTGCGAGAAGCAAGCCTGACGCCACTGGCAGTACAAGATAGTTTCCGCAGGGACGATCGAAAACCGTTTACTCTGGGATGTTACCATCCGCGCCACCGATCTTAGGTATTTACTAGAGTAGCCTGATGTTTCCATCCACCCCCCATACACTAGCCTCGGACGGCAGGGTTTTATGATGGGCTTGCTGCGGATTTAATAATAGACATATTGCGGGTTACTCTGTCCAATCAGCCAACCAGAGCCACCCACCACGACTGTTCCGGTAGTTATACAACAGAGGGATGCGTGGGGGTTTGCAGTCTTCTCTAGGGTTCGATGTTTCTCCATTCGCGACTCGTCTTTGTCAGTGTTCACTTGCTGTTGACAGACTGAGATCATGCCAAGTTGGGCAATAGGAGACGAAGCCGTGTTGTGCTGAAGCTCGTATCATGACATGTATCCTCCTCCCCCTGATGGGCATGCGAGGGTTTTCGTGCGGCCCGACCTAATGCCGGGCCCCCTTTACCCCTGACTACCATCCGTCCAGCTTCGGCCCAACCTATGCGCGTTCATCCATTCCATCATCGCTTTTGCTTGGCTTCCAATTCCAATCAAGCAAGGGTCCCTTCCTTTCGGCGAATTTGAACGGGATGCCTCGCATCTCATGTTCTGCGGCAACATCATCGAAAGTCTTTCCTTCGGCCGCGGCAGCCTTCCGGATTCTTCGTGTACGTGCCAACCACACCAAATGAGAAAGGAAGATGCCGATCTCGAGGACACAGCTAGTCCCACCCTGTCAGGAGGTCGCGGCAATGATAGGCAATCTCGGACGGTTCGACTCACCATACGATGTAGAGAACACCCCCGAGAACATCAAAGCTATTTTGAGCAACTGCGATATGCATCAGCTCATCCCCGGCCATGGTAACGCCAAAGAACCGAGGTAGAAAATACCTAGTGCCATGAGGGAGAAGAATGCCCCAGAGCAGTCCATGCCAAGAAACACCTAGGATTGTCAGCGAGATCCCTGCCTCGAAGCTGTGTTTGGTGTGCTCACCCAGTTGATGCCGATGACTCTCCCTCTCCGCTTCCAAATCTCGCCGTACGGCGGCAGCAGGCCGGCCGCGAGCAGGATAGCAGCGATTATTCCCACAACCATTACCGGCGTCCCATTGCCTCGGTCATACAAGGGCTTCTACCGTCAGACTCGCGGGCTCACGCCAGGGAGGAAGACAGGATCTCACCCTCAGCGTCAGTATCAATGCGGCCTCGGCTCCGGCAAACACAGCAGCCACGGCACAGGCCAAGAGAGAGGCTTTCCATGCCGGCCACTGGCTGTCTCCTGTCAGCAATCCCATCTCCGTCTCTGTCTCTCTGAACCTTGTCGAGGTATCGTGAGTACTCACTTATGGTACAGCAGTATCTGTGCCCAAGCGACGAGGCACAGAGCCATGAAGATCTGGGGTTGGACCTGAAGGGGGATGTTGAAGTTTTGAGCGACCGCGTATACTCCAAAGGGAAGACCACCTGCGGCAGACGGACAGAGTCAGGACTCGCACCCGCCAGGAGGGCAAGGGATGGTAGGATGCGGAGCACTCACACAAGGCCCAGAGAAACATCATCGAGCCCGGCAGACCTTCGGTCTTCTTTGTCCGCCAGTTGGTCCATATCTGAGGGATGAGCTGGATGCACCACAACCTAGAGGATTGCGGACGAGTAAGAAGGTTAGTAAGTACACAAGCAGCCAGGTCTCACGGCGGTGGCACCTCACACTTGAATCCGGTATTGACTCAGTAAACTTTTGCCAAAGAAAATTGGAGAGGTTGCGGCTCACCTGTGCCGATAGTCTAGAATGGAAGCGAGGGGTCGTTAGGTGGCTGAACTGCTGATTGATGAGAAGGGGCAGAGGTAGCAGTGGGGAAACTTACTCCTAAAACATTGGCGGCCTATTAAAAAGTATCAAATAACATTCTAGTCAGCGCAATTGATCTGAACAAGCGGCCGCAGACTTTGTCCGTTCATACAACTGGGATATCTGTCTGGGGCGCCATAGCCTTCGATGGGAGAGCCCAGCTGTTGAGTCGGGTGAGGCCCGCACCTCGGCGGCTGAGGAGGCTTGTTCGACTTGCTGCGTTGAATCCCAAGGTAATCAACAATATTGTAAACAGCTGGGAAAAAAAAAAAATAAATAAATCCCGGCTCGTGAGAGACAAAAACAAAGATGATAAGTACTTCTTCCGAGGTGGTGATTGCAGAGTGCTGCCCCCCCCCCCCCCCCGCACGGCTGCATGTTAGCTTGGAAGTGTACCGCACCCGCTCGGTCATGGAAGATTGTACTTCTTCTGTTGATAAAGTCCTGGCCTGTCTTTTTATCCCTAATAGAAAAGCTTGTTTCGCAGGAGAGAAACCGACTTTATGAGTTGAGACGATACGCTCTGTTGTGTGACAATCAAGATTTTGGGCCCTGAATTCTTGCGTAGGCCAACACTGATGATTGAGAGAGCGTGTAGGCAGGGAGGCAAGAAGAAGGTCGAGTCAAGTTGCCCAGACCAGACCTTCGATCTCGAATGCTGCGCACTGTGCATCTTACTGCCGGAGGCATAGCCATGGCACCCAATTCTACGCTAGAGTCCACCTCGTTGTGTGGGATCTGGCGGGGAAACACAGTACCAATTTGATCAAAATTCAGCATGACACTGTGCATTCCAAGAAATTTCTGTACTGTACAAGTGTGAGAGAGCAGCGTAGTCTGCATACATTCTTCATCGTCCACAGACGAGCAGCACGATTTCACTCTTCAAAGGACCTTCAACATTTCCATATTGATACCATAAATCTCTAATTATAGACAACCAACGTCGACAAGACCGGGATCCAGGAGCCTTTGTGCCTACTCGCAAAGATAAGCCGAGATATTCCAAGAGACAGTTCTGAGCCGGCCGCAACCATCAATCATCTGGTGTCCGCTCGTAACTCTCAACACAATTGCAACCATGGCAACGGTGGAAAACGCGAAAAAGCGGAGGCTACAAGATGACGAAAAGCCGCGCAAGAAGCACAAGAAGCACAAGAAGGTGCGCGAGGACGAAGCAGACCTGGACGTGGAGGCTGGCTTGAACAGGGCCTTTGAGCGGATGGACGGGCAGCTCCTCGCAGACCACCTGGCCCAAAAGATACGCCGTTTCGGCACGGACTTGAGCCCAATCGAGCTCTCGGATCTGTACATCTCTGGTAAGCACGAAATACCTCGGAGGTCTTGCCGCACCCCTTATATATTATTATGTCTTCGACCGGACCGTGGACGTGCGAATGCTGATGGACAATGACAATGCGCGGCGATGGGCTGTAGCCAACTGCATCCGGGACAGCACGTCATGGGAGAAGCCGCGGTCCCTGGAGAACCTACCAGAGTTCCTCGAGACCTTCTCAAGAGAGTCTGAGAAACTCGACGAGGCGCCGAAGAAGGCCGGGTCGCCACACACCATCATCGTCGCGGGTGCCGGTCTCCGGGCAGCGGACCTGGTGAGGTACGGGGTCCCAGTCTGGCGCCAGGGCATGCGACTTTCTTGAACCGGACCGCTGACGCCGACGTTACAGGGCGGTGAGGAAGTTTCAGAAAAAGGGCAATACGGTGGCAAAACTGGTGAGCAGGTCTTCCGTAAAGTCAGCGATGGGTTTGTATCGCAAAACAAAAAGTTAACCGGGCGCGAATCTTAGTTTGCCAAGCACTTCAAGCTCGAAGAGCAGGTTTCTTTCCTTCAAAAGAGCCGCACCGGCATTGCAGTCGGCACGCCTCAGCGGTTGATTGACTTGATCGAGAACGGTACGTTATGCCCGCTTCTACAAGACGATAGTCCTCCCTCTACTCACTCGGCCTTAGGTGCTCTATCTATCAAGGACTTGAAAAGGATCGTTGTCGACGCCTCACATATAGACCAGAAAAAGCGAGGTATTGCGGATATGAGGGAAACAATGTTGCCCCTTGCGAAGCTGCTGTGCAGGAAGGATCTCAAGGAGAGGTATGAAGACGACGACACAAGCAAGCACGTCGACTTGCTCTTTTATTAGACATCTGGAAAAGTTACGGGCACAATCGGTCTTGTAGACCCTAGATACCACTGGAGTTTTATGGCCATAAGTGTTCGCGCCATCTTCCCTTTCCCCCTTTAGTCGCCAGATCGCTCTGGATTTGTCTCCTCCGCGAGTATTCCGTATAGCTCGCGGTATCCTCAGATGCGGGCTCAAAGCGCTCAGAGCAAAAGTAATGGTCTATAAGGCACGGCTGCAGTAACAACATAGCTCGGGAAACAGGTTCATCTCTTATTCACCTCAGCCACATGGGGGATCCAGGCAACTCAGTTCAGTTTGACACAATTTTGCGATCTAGTTTGTAGAGCTGCGAACCGGGTTTAGCCCAACCGGCACAGTTCAGAAAGCCAGCTGAACGAAGACTTCGGCCCTGGTGTTGTTTTCTCCCGCGTATCGAGCACGCTCGTCTTACCGAGCAGAAAGCTCCAAGAGAGGTGCGTACCACCACGGGAGGTGAAGACAAGACAACTCCTTGCCACCGAGATTGTTCCGTGTCTGATTGAACACTGTTAGCCAAGCGCGCTCGTAACTAAGTTCATGTTATGGTGCGCAATGATGGCAGGTTGTTTGTCGTGGTGTTCAGAATATGTAAGAATTGACTATCACGTGTCCGACAGATATAGCCGCCCCGGCGAAAGGGGGCCACCTGAACGGAATCAATCGCAAATTACTCTCATCATTACGACGGCGAGGCGTAGTGGAGGTGCTTCGGGGAGGGAAAGAAGAAGAGATATGAACGTACCTAATGCGTGGCAACCTGTTTTTGCTTGGAGGGTCGAAGGCAGGGCGCAACACAAGAGACATCCGACAAGCGCCAGTCCGAACTTCAACCTACCTCGATTCTCGCCTCAACTGCATCGCGAGTGCTAATGAAGAAAACACTTTTAATCGGAAGAGTTGACCCCCTCCCCCCCTTCCTCCGACTGATCGCTCATAACTGTTGAGCTTTCGCGGAAACCATGACTTGTGCACGTCTGGCCCGGAATACGCAGTATGAACCAAGGTGATGTGGTTTAGTTTGTGGTTGAAGAGGAAAATTTTGGCAGGCATGGGTTTTATGGGTGGTAATGTGGATAATTCTGGAAGCTGCTTATGTCAGCAATGCCTCCGGTGGTGTCTTCCACAAGAATGTACCTATGTACCTTAGGTACCTCAGGTATGTACAGAAGACGGAAGTACCTCCGTCAGGTACTTACTGAGATTGTTGTTTATCGTTCCTTCCTGAGAATGCTGTGGATGCATGGGCAGACTTTTCCGGTCTGACCTTTCCCTAGGGAGGAGTTTTGACTTGTTCACTTCAAATACCACGTTCGAGCATCCCTTGCAATGTAGCCAACACACAGTGCGGAGAGAGAGCATGTTCCTGTCTCGGGTTGAACACCATAAATTGTTGAGCTGCCTGCGAAAGGTAAACTATTTGAGACATCGATAAATTCCCCTTTCTCATGTTCCACGACAGCAAGACTACAATTGAGACGAACTCGAGACGGAAGAGTGAAACCCCTTACGCATACAGCGAGGGAAGTCCCATTGGGGGGGGTTGTTAAGAGAAGAAATTCGCACCGCACGCTCCGACGTGGGACTGCCTCGCAACTCGAGGCCCCGGAACCCCAAACTGCTTGGGACTCTCTCAGCCGCGACATTCCTGAGGATGCTTTCAACTTAGGACTATCCAGCATCATGAGATACACTTTGCCTGCCCCGCCTTCCCGTCTGGCGACATGCTGCAAGATGGCACTGCGCGCACCCTCGCCCCCGCCCACGCCCAATCCTCCTTCCGGATTTCCCTCTGCTTCGTAATACCCGCTCTAGCAGGCCGTTCCGCAATATCCACAGAGCCGGCCCTCGAGCACCCAAACTTCCAGCCCCTTGCTGGCACAGGTTGGGCAGCGGACGCCGGGCATCGTCTGGAACGAGCACGTCAGCGGTGTCATCTCTCATGTCATCTATACGGCGATCCTCCTCTCCCTCTCCGGACTCCGCCATGTGAGCGAGTACCGGTGTGTATGTATGTTGTCTTGATGTTTCTGTGGTTTGTTTCGTTGGGCGAGGAGGCGCGACTTTGGCGCCTTTGGCTTACCCCTAGCGCTCTCTTTGATTCGGACATTGTCGGGCTGTCCTGGAAGAGGACGGAGTTTTCTGTACGTGTGTGTCTGGGAATCGCTCAACAGCCGATGGTGACGCTTGTCTTCGATGTATTTCGCCGGACGGGGTGTTCACTATAGTGAAACGAGTGGGAGGAAACCGGCTAGGTTCAACGGGGTGTGGGGTGTGTATATGGTTTTGCTCCCATCGAGCCTCCAAAGGTCCTCGCGGGGATCGTTGACTTGGACATGACCCAGGATCAAGACGGGAATGCGGGATGGGTGCCTCGGTAGATATGAGTGCCGGCTGACCTTCCCGTGGCCTGTTTCGTACGTTTGTAGCAACGAACCGATCTCGGCTTCGAACGGTGTCGTCGGCTGCAGTGTCCGCTGTTGCCATCGTCCATCGTCTATCGGCAGCAGGCAGCAGGCAGCAGGCAGGACACGGAAGGGCCGAACGACCCGGCTCTTGGCTTTGGTTGATAATTTCCCGTGTGAGCCTCCCTCTGGCGCCGAACGGGAGAGTTCCTCCTATCGAGTCATCGAGATGATGGCAGATCGTGGCCCATTTTCCTGCAGCTGACACCAAGGTAAAGAACACCGGCCAATGCTTGAAACAAACGATAACTCACACGGAAAGAAGGCTAATCCGCAACGGCAAGGTCGCATTTCCCCACTGCTCTCCTCGGGCCCGACTATGCGCTTCGGGAGAGATGTAAGTCGCAGTCGGGCCGAGGGAACATCCAAACGGTAAACAACACATCGGAGCCACGTACGTACAAGACTACCATCCCACTATCATCTCGCAGGCCGCCCGGGATCTTTGCTTCCACCAATAGCAAAACCACACACATTCGGAAGTTGAACAGGCTAGCGGGGTCCTCATCCACGACCCAACAGAAGGACAAAAAAAAATGAGACGTATCAGAAATCACATCACAAAGTCAGGCCATCGTACAAGCCACAGCCGAAAACGGGCCGGGACTTTTCTTTCCCTCTCTCTGTTTCCTTTTGTTCTTTTTCTTTTCTTTTCTTTTCTTTTCTTCCATAAGTCGCACACGGTTACTTTTCTAATCCGTATATATACGTAGCTACCTAGGTATACATCCACCCAAAAGAAGGCCGCGTAACGCGGCAGCGTTTGCTGTGCACCCAACCCATCAGTGAGACCCAACCCGCGGGCTTCCCGCCGCCTCTGCCGTCCCGCCCACTGCACGAGCGATCTCCCGATGTGAGAAGTGTCACCTTATCCTATTCAGCTCTCATGCGCCTCCCCTCTCTTGAACTCCCCCACCCAACCCTCCTTCTTCATTCTCCCTACTTGGCCCATCCCATTACACATGCAAGCTAATTTAGTGCCGTGTACATATACAGCTCTACATCATTTACTTCCTAGATAGAGTGTAGTGTAGTCTGCAATTCTTGGTTGCTGTTGCCGCGAAAAACACACAGCCAAGACCCCCCCCCTTTATCGACTCTGTATACCCCCGAACATTCCTGCATGTGTTACTTGATGCAATCTAGTAAAGGGTTGGCACTCCCAATGGCATTATAGAACTCATTGCATCAAATCGAATAAGACCAAAAAAAAATGTAACCGAGTTCTGATAGACTCGGGCACGTGATGCGGATAATCAGCAAGAGAGTGCGACGGCGGAGCAAACGCAAGATGCAAACACCAACAACGTGTGCCCGCACCCAAAGAGACAGGTGATCATGGGATCATGGCAAACAGATTCTTGCTCCAATAATTTCAGAGGGCTCTAAGGGTCGTGTTACCAGACTCACTTAGAGACAAACTTTCTTCCGCTCGGCCGTTAGTTACGTCGGGCAGGGTTGGACGAGAGGCAGGCCTGGCATTTTCTAGAAACCTTGCCTGGGTTGACAGAGAAAGAGGAGAACACAATGGAGAAGGGAAGGAAGAAGGAGAAGAAGAAAAAGCAGGGCAGAAAAAAAGTCCGCTATATTGGGTATCCTTGCAAATCCAGCCGAAAAAAAAAATACGTGACCTCCCGCCTGTAAGTGCTGAAAAAAGAGAATCAAGACCATGCGCTACCGGCGCCCCTTCTACCCCCAAATTTCCAACAAGATGAAAGTGCTCGATCCAAGAGTGTTGTTCTGTGCTGCCAACCAACCAAAAAAAAAAAAAAAAAGCCCGTCTGTCCACCTGTTTAACGGCGCGCGAACCGACCTTCCGATGTATATATGTTCCACGAGTGAAAGCCCGAGTCAGCCTGTACGACCTATGGTGCGGCCCCCCCCTTTTTTTTTAAAAAAAAAAAAAGAGAGAGAGAGAGAGAGAGAGAGAGAGATAATGAAGCGGCATAAAAGATGCCAGTCTAAGCAGCAACCAAGAAGCCGACCCGAAAACTCGCCAGTGTACGGCAGTAGTTTCCCATCTCCAAAGGGAATACGTCGCAATCTTCTTTTATTAGTCCTTCAAAACCTTGTTGATCTTGACAAACAACTTGCCGTCGCAAGGCCGACGAGTGACCGGGTGATAGAGATCAAGACAGCGGTATCCTTGCCGAAGGCGGTCTAGGCGAATGCAAGCCCAGGCAACGAGGTCGCTTCCAAAATTGCTCGAGCTATCAGCAACTTTGAATCTGTGCATGGGGTCTCATGTCAGTATAGCCATTCGTCGTCACCCCCTAGGGGAGACACCAAAGGGAGAGGGCAGCGAGAAGTCAGAACTCACCTCACAAAACTGATCTCCTCCATGACTCCTTTCACGCCCAGGAAGTCCAGACTCTTGGCGTTCTGCCCCCAGTCCGGATGTTCCGTCCTCGCGGCCGCCGTCTCTCTCGTAAGGGATTTTTGAGGCTTGTCGACATGCAGCTCCACCTTGACTTTGGGCCGGAACTTCCTGTCGCTCGTGATGCCAAACCCACTGCTCTTCCTCCGATCGCCGGGGAGTGGCAAGAACTGGCCGGCGAGCACGGTGATTTGCAGGTCGAGGGTGCGGTGGTGGGACACACTCCCGGCCGTGCTGGTGTTGGTGGATGTCTCGGTAAGCGCGCCGTCGCCGAGCAGCGCGGGGGGTTTGAGGACCCAGCCGTTGGTGCCCGCAAACATGGCATCGTTGAGCATCATGGGATCGTCGGTCTTTTGCCAGTTCATGGCGACCATCTGCACGCCCCGGCGCCAGCAGAAGCTCGGATCCGGGTTGCTGCTGTCAAAGCGCAGGCCCTTGGGGTAGATGCGCATGAAGAAATCCCGGTTGTGCTTGAGGACCTTGTGCAGCTTCGACTCGTCTTCGACCAGGGACAGGAAACTGCCTTCGTTGATGCTAAAGATGTGACTGGGCGATTCGCAGCTGCTGAGCGAGTTCTCGTCCACGTAATGCTCGCTGTGGGTGTAGATGGCGAGCTCGGCGAGGGCTTCGCAGATGGGCGGTTTGCCATTCAGGGTTGGGATCGTGATGCTGCGTCCCCTCTCCACGTCGCCCACGGCCCGGCTGTCGTCCAGACGCTTCACTTTGATCAAGATCTTTTCGTACAGCTCCTCTAGCCGGGGCTGCCGCTGAGTCGGGTCACAGGCGTCAAAGTGCCTATCCAGTAACAGCTCTCCCCATTCCTCCTTCATGATGTCTACCATGACCTCTTGTTGTTCCCTGTCCGCGCCTACCTCGAGGCTGACGATGATCGGGAGCCGGTTGTCCTCAAACGCACTCTCTCGAATGGCCCGGCAGACCTCCCGAAAACCTACGGTGGAGGTCATTGTGCCGTGATGGTGGACTACCGGCTCGACTCTCTGATTCGACCTGCTGGACGAGTCTCTGGACTTTTCGAGGCGGTCGTCGCCCAGGTCTTTTGGATCCAGCGTGGTGCTACTCTCCCTCGGATCCAATGGCGGGAAAGCGGTCTGGACGGCGCTCGGACTGCGGCTGTGATGCCGGCTCACTTTGGCGCCGAGCTTTTCCCCGGCGAAGCGCGGGAGGGAGCTAGAAGAGAAATGTCTCTTATGTCCCGGATTCGGGGACCGAGATGGCGTCCGGGGAGCGGCCCCGTTCCAGACATCAATCTCGATACAGCGGCACCCGTTCCTCAGTACCTGTGGCCGCGTGTCAGCAGTGGTCCCCCGCGTGCTGCGGACCGGTGATGACACTCACCGCGCGGTAAGCATCAGCAGAACTCCTCGAGGACAGTTGATTGCCCTCGAGGTAAGTGTTGTGGCTGCTGCTTATGAAGTAGTGACTTATCGGATGTGTGGCATCCACCTCCTCCTGTCGGCTCTCTCCTGCTGCGCGCCAGGCCGATTCATTCTGGCTCCAAAGCCAGAAGAACTCGTCGAACTTGACATCTCGGCGGTCCTTAGAATCGAGGTCAAACTGTTCGACGCCCTGGGTCTCCCTGAGAAAGGCATTGAGTTTCTCGCGCGACAAGAGTCGGTCGTCGTTCCGGATCTCGTCGTAGACGTGCCTGACGTGCCTCTTGACGCTCTCGTGAAAGCTCGACGATATGTGGACACCAATGAGGGTTTTGACGTTGCAGGCGAGTGCTGCGACAATCACCTCTCGCATGACATTTCTCCCGTGAACAGGCGAGCCGAACCCAAAGGTCGTCATTCGGCGGAAGAAACTCGACTTCTCCTCCTTTCGGAACTACCAGAGCAGCAGGGTCAGCTGTTGCCGTGCCCAGGGCCGAGACCCTACCGATTTGAAGCGCGCGAGGCACTCTGGGGACTGCGTACCTTGAAGCACACCATTGCGTTGGTCGATCAAGTGCTGCTCCGACGTGGTCAAGCTGGAGTGGGTTTGGGTACCGCAGCCTCGCGGTTGGCGTTTTTTTT
>NW_027192563.1:544456-733471 GCF_042370625.1 Thermothelomyces heterothallicus | reverse complement strand
GTGCCTGTCAGGACATTGGACCTCGTCGGGCGTGCAGTCTGTCGTCGGTAAGGACGGCTGACCGCGTGTAGTATCTAGCGCAGAACACGAAGGAGAGAATTGAGGTACTGGAGCAAAGCAGCAGACAGTCAAAAAAAAAAAGGAAGCAGAAACTCTGAGAACCGGGATAGTTAATGGTGGGAGCAGACACGAGTCTTTGAAATGCACCCCAGCGGTCTGACAGGGATGTCAGCAGCGGCGAGAAATGGGTTCAGCAGCTGCTGTGGGACCCCATCCCGTCGCTAGCGGGTGGCTGGCCAATTAACTGGCCCCGAGGCGGCCAACGGCCCGGGGCTGTGGTTCGACGGCATGCACTGGAGCCCCTCGAGAACCGGGGGGGGACAAGGAGGGGCGGTAACTACGAACTACTTCGCACTTCGTGGGGTTCAGTGGCAGAACTAACTCTATTTTTTGTCGCTCAAATCAGACCAGACGAAGTTGGGAAATCCTGGCCTGTTATCTCCAAACGAAAGAGATTGCGGCCGCGTGGAGGTGGGGGCCGGGAAGCCCTTTCCATCCCATCATAGTCCGTTCATCTCAGGTCGTGAGGTTTTGCAAGTCGGTGGTTGCGGCGAGGCACGGGCAAGGCCCCACCAAAGTCTTGCCTGCCGAGTATGAGGGAGGTGCCTTATATAGGGTACATCTATACTACTCGACTATGCGCAGTACACAGTAGGGAGGATTCCGTACTTGCATAGGTTAGTCTCGATGTATACATAGTTAGTATTGTTGGGTAGGTGCAGACAGGGCTGTGCATGCAGCGAAGTGGGGCCTGTTCCCTTGCTTCTCCAGTTCTCGGCCGTCTCAACTTGCAGCCGCCATCAGCCCTACCGCAGACCGACCGGTGGAACCTTCCTTCACTACCGGCAGGCGTTGATGAAGGCAGTGGCCGGCAGAGTGGCTGTGCGGCGGAAACCACGAATCTCTTGAAAGAATCACCCTTTCGCAAACGCACGATTGCAGCCTCTTGCAGGTGGATGCGCGGATAGAACTGACGATCTTCGTATCTCTGCTACGTAGTTGGCGATGGTTCTTGAGGAAGAAGGACGGAGGCGTCCAGAGCCAACCTGCAGGAAGATGTGGGTGGCTGCAACCTCGGTAGGGCTGGAGCCCTGGTGGGCCCAGTCCACCACACAGCCTCTCCCGATTCGCCCTAATTTTCAGGTCAAGCGCCTTGTACATACATGCATCAATACAGAGCCAATGGATTTAGGGTCTCCCTACAGAATCACACTCTGACTGCTGCCGGGGTAGGCGCGCCAGTGGTGGCATGCACGAGGGGATCTGGTTCCACTAACTACCACCAAGCCGAATGGACCAGCTCTCGAAAGTGGCAGCCTGGGGAGCAAGCGAGCTTGGCGCAAACTACTAGTCGGCAGCTCGTCGTCGGGCACTGAGCGGAGGCGCCCAATCAACGGCCGCAACCGCGCTCGCATCACGCCTTGGCCCGTGTAGTGCTGAATGGATGAATGAATGTAGGTGTGTCCGTACATGCACTACGGATTACACCATGGAGCGAGGTAGATGGCCTTCTGCACGACCGTCACTTCACCGCCACACCGGCGGCACAGCCCGTTTCATACAGAGTACGTACATACGGGAGTGCGGAATGCCAGCTGAACCCCCCAGATCCGGAAACCGACTTACTAGGTACGGCGTAGGTATGTATGTATGTACTGTACCGACGGAGCACGGAGTAGTTCCGTACTTTAACTACTCCGTACTCAGCGGTCTTCTGTCGCCTTTTACCTACGCCGGACTTCCCTCCACGGTTTTCAGAGCTGTTGCGCGCCGGATGTCAAACCAACCCAGGATCGATCTGCAGCGCGCTGGCTTCCTGATGGTTGGATTGGCGGGCGCCGACGGCGGGCCCGAACCCCGTAGCAGTAGGCTCAACGCGGTAACAGCGGCCACGGACATGCCGAAGTCTAGATACAACACGGGCAACGAATCGTTTCGACGGGCAGCGATGATGTGAGACGGCAACCCGGGAGGCCCGTACGTATACATAGGGAAAGGTCCCCCGCCCTACCTTGGGTGCCCCCGGCAAGACGCTGTAACCGCAAGGAAGTTCCGACCGCCAGATATGTCTGTCAGACGTGGCACTAGTGATTAGGGGTCACAGAATCAATCTCGGTTGTATTTGATTCGCTCGAGAGCATCGGGGTACCGGAAGGTCTGGAGACTTTCCTGGAAGATCTTGTTCGCGGCTGAAGCTTAGCAGTATCGTCCACAGCCGTGTTCTCAATCACATCATTCTCGCCCCACCAAAGATGGACTTTGACAGAACAATTGTTTACTGTACATTTACAGTTCTCCATAGTATCTTTATAGTCCATAGCCATTACATGACCCAAAAAAATCCAATCCTGATTCTCCCGGGGTATCAGCAATGTTTGGTATCACCATCTTGATGATCCGCCCCACTCGGCGTAAACAGACAAAAGAAATGACAGTATAGTGCTGTCGTCGATGGTATTGATGTGCAATCCTATGACTCGGTAACCGGCCCCTGGCCAGCTGCGCCCCGCCGCACTAGGGCCGCGAGGCTATCGCGAAGAGAATGTCAAAAGAGTTTCTGCTACCGGCCCCTCGGCTCGGCGGGGTATTGAACGTTAAGAAAATGGCCGTGGTTGGCAGGTGTGAATAGGGCTGTGATAACACCCGAGAAATTGTTGCTGATGATGAAAACAAGTGCGAGATCAGAACGGTAATGGGAGGGATGCTGACAACGTTGTCAAGCCGACCTCGTCGAGACATGCCGAGCTAACAATCTCGACGCTGCTGTATCTAGCCCCAGATCGGCGCGTGGCGGTATGCAGGAGAGTTGTAACTGTGTAGCACGCGGTATGGCGGATTCGGGCCCTGACCGGCCCGACTTCCCATGCTGCGGCTCCGGGAATGACCCCGCGGATGAAACTGCGGGTTCTGGCCCTGGTACCACTGTCCTGCAGCGGCATCGAACCGACTTCGGCTCCAAGTAGCGGCGGCAGTAAGCTGTCCTCTGCTGCGGGGATCGTAACCCGTCTTGGCGGGTGCTGTGTAGCCGTTGGACATGGATGGAGGATATCCATGTTGAGGGTACCGGTGCTGATAGCCATGATATCCTTCAAAGCTTGTCCGGTGTCGTAACGGCGGCTGCGGCACCTGGATGTGCCATCCGTGGACATCCGCTAGCCGGTAGACACCTTCGCTTCGGACCGAGGAGATGGAGTTGCGCCGACTCTCATTGCCTGCGAGCGACTGGGAGGTACCGCGGGCGAAGTTGCCATGAACCTCCCTAGTGGGTGAATTATAGGGGGATGTTTCAAGACTGTATTGCCGGAATGACCGAAACCTGCGGGGGTCCATGGACACCAGACTCTGCGTCCTCGAGTATGTAGAGCCGTATCCTACACTAACTCGGCTCGAGTGGTAGCTTCGGATGCTGCTCATGCTAGTTTGCCTCGCAAGAGATGGATGGGAAGCCGAATTACTCTGGAGGCTCTCGCGACTCGCTTTCCGGCTGAGACTGGGAGGCACGCGAAGTATCTGTGGCCTCCTGATTGAGTGGGCAGTCTCTGGCGCGCTCTTGTTACTCTCGGCTGACATCGCCTTGGCGATTGGACTGGGGAGCGCTGGGGAGGGAAGGCCCGGAGGAGGAGGGCGGGTAGAGTTAGCGTCAAACGTACGGCGGCTCGGCGCCATCGCCTGCTCGCCCTCGAACGTGAGGCTCATAGTCCTCTTCCCCGACTCCGACTTCGGGGGAGAGACGGGTGCACTGATGCCCACCCGGGGCAGGTCGCCGCGGGTAACATTCTTGCTTCCGATTTTGCTTCCTTGCCAATCTTGCGCCGTTTCCCCCTGACCGACAAGAACGGATTTCCCAACTCTCGTCCTCTTCGGGATAACGTGTCCCGCGATGTTGGCGAGGGAAGCCGGAACGGACTGCAAGCCCTGTTTCCAGGCACCTTCCTTGTTCTCCGAACCGGATGCGGCGGGTTTAGCCTGCATTGTGTTGACGGCGTCCAGACTTGCTTCGATGCTTCCCACGCTAAAAATCGTCTTCAATGTATCCAAGCTAGGGCGTGACCGAGGTGCCGGCCTCTTCGGTGTCGAGTGGACGCGGGATGGCCGTCCTCGTAGCTTCTGCTCGGCCTCCCTGGGTACAGGCGGAATGCAGTCATGTTCGAAAGCGTGCAGGGTGCCAACCGCGGGCGTACTGATGGTGGCTCGACGGGCCCCGCCCAACAACCGCTGTAGCCGGCCGGGTTTCTGAACCCCGCCAGTGATGCTCCGCGGAGAGCTCAGCTTGCCAGAGGCAGATGAGCTGACGCTTTCTGGCCCCCGCGCTTCAGGTCCAAGCGGCATTGGCCATTCACTGTCGGGGAGGACGGTGACGGTAGGTTTTGGCACATACTTGACTGTGTTGTTGGGCGTTTTCGACCTCTCTCCCCCGCTTAAGTCGTGAGCTGGGACGCTTTTTGTAGTACTGTCAAGCCGGGGCCGAGAATCGAACGAGGGCCGAGCGATATTTTTTGGGGGCACGGGTGGCGGAGCGGCCTCGATTTCAAGACTTGTAGGACGGAGCACATCAAGCCGGCCGGGAGAGTCCTGAGTTTTCGAGCCAACTTGGTCTTCAGCCCTCTTGTTCGATGGTCGTGAGAACCGTTTCTCCAACGGGGAGGCGTTCGGCTGATTCTCAACACCCTGCGCTTTGGCTTGAAATGAGCGGAGGGACACATTAGAACTGTACCCAGAATCCGCTTTGGCCAGAAGTTTGCAGCAACCTTCAGAAGACGGCCTCCCCGCGCTTACGAAGCCGCTGTCAGCCCCTTTTACACTGGAGTCGGTACTGCGCGCAAGTTGCGCATGCGGTGGCTTCGCATTTGGATCCGGGCGAACGTCCAAGACCTCGACAGAGGAGTACTCTGGCTGCGCATCCTCATTGAACAGCTGATCGTCCAGCGCGATAGTCTTAGATGTCGTATGGAGCTCCTGGCTTGCGGGTCGCTCTTCAGTTGTTGGCGCCGAGGACGGACTATGGCTTATCTCGGAATGAGTCGCTGCACCAGGAGTGATGTGGGTCTCCGAGTTCTGCGGTTTCGCAAAATACCCCTCCTGCACAGCCGCAGGACGGGTTTGGGTTTCGCTGCCGTCATTCTCATCACCGTTTTCATCAACGTCCGGAGTGACGGGGCTCGGGAAACCATTGGTAATGCGTAGCGACCCGAGCTTGAAAGCGCCGATTGACAGATAGTCGTCCTCGCAAGGCGTCGCCACGCGCGGCGCGGACTCAGACTCGGCCATCCACTGCTCTGTCGGCATAGCACCATTCCTGTATGACTTGACTGACTGCTGACGTGACAAACGCGGTGTCGCAGGAAGGCTATGGCGAACGCTCACTCGCGGTACGGGGGGAATATCGTGGGCCAAAGTGGACCGAGTGGCCACACCGGGGGTCTGTGTTATAGATCGTCTCCTAACCGGCATGTACAGCGAGACGTCCGAGCTGGTGCGAGTGATTGGAGAGCTGGGGTTGTTTCCCTGATTGCATGGATTCCATGTGGGTTCCGTGACTGCAATCATATTGTCTGACATGGCCGCTGCTCTCTCAAGATGCGGCTCCTCTGCCAGGTTCAACAGTCGTTTTGCCTCGTACGAGGTGAGATTGTAGTTCACCGACGTGCGGCGGTCGGATTGGGCTGGCCGGCTGTAGATGCACCTGATGGTCAGCGACAGGAGATCTTGCGATGCTGAACAGAGCCTCACCACCTACGTCTCAAACTCCGCCTGCCCATAACACGCCCCTGCAGACTCGTATGTCATGGAACTAGCCCTGCTCATCCTGTTCACAGGCTGCGAGCCCGGGCCGCCGTTGTGGTTTTGCCGGGCAGTATTGTCACCCCGGGTTGACCTGGAGCGGAACAGGCTCCTTCGCTTCAACTCTTCCTGCGAGGCCGGTGCCGGAGGGAAGAAGGGCGAGATATTGTCGATGTGTGAGCCGGAACCGCCAGCAGCCACCTCGGGAGCGGACGACGTTGTGGGCGTCGAGCTGACTGTCGGGGATGGCTCTTGGGGACCCGGCAGCTGAGCATTGGAGAGGCGGCGGGAGCGACTAGAGGAGAAAACGCCCGGACTCAACAGGCCGGGTGTCGCATGATTGCCCGTCCTCGGCTTCGACAGCCGCTGGGTTGTTCTCCGGGGCCCGTCAGTGGACTGAGCATTGCCCATGATGGAGTGGGCAGGCGGTGGGGTGTCTGCTATGCGGTTATTGCTGGTCCATGCCGCAGGCTTTTTTTTTTTTTTGGGGGGGGGGGGGGGGGGAGAGATCCGGGCCGTGGCTAGCGATGGGCAGAGAGATGCTTCATGTATGGAGATGTTGCGGTGGGAAGCGAGTAGTTAAGTCACGACACGGCTGTCGCCGGAGGACCTAGAGATGAACAACTGGGGAGTGGGGACCGATTGAACAAGGGGAGGAGGAGGAGGGGCGGTATGGAGTAATGATGGTGAACAGGGATCTCAATAATTTCAATCTCGAAAGATGCCAAAAGGAAACCCCAGCAAGACCAGGCCCGCGCAGCCCAATTGACGTTTCCTATTGTTTCATCACAACCTCCTACACTAGGCCGCCATGGACTCGCGGATATAGCAAACACTCGGATCTGAGACGTTGCCGCAGCCCTCCAAGAGACCGGAGGTTGGTACGCAAGGATGCCAGCGCAACAAGAAAAATAAAGTTGATGACGTGCGAGAGTTCTAAGCCTGGAACAGTCACTCCTCAATTCCAGTCTTGGGGCGGCCGTGACATCAGAAGCACACGGGTAAGCACTTGCCGGTAGCACGGGGGCTCTTGGTATGTATGTACACTAGGCAAGAGCTTACTCTATTGGGGAAGTTGCAAGGACAAGGGGAATGGTGTAAGACCCGGATGCGGCAAGTGCGAACGCTTCCTGAAACGGTTAGCGCCATCTTAGGAGATTTGATTCAATTTTAATCCTCAGCCGCCATCGTTCGGTTTTCCCGCCGGGCCAGCAACGTTATTGCCAGCTCAAATCATGTCACCGCTTGCGCTGTGCCGAATGCGCTTAGCACGCCGAGGCGAACGGGTCCCAATAACTAGGTAGTGTACTGAGAGTCTTCTTTTCTGCGGGAGCTGCAAGAACACTCTTGCATCGGCTACAACTTCCGACGGGGGTTACCGCGTCCCGACAAGATTTCTCTCCGGCAGTCCTGATTGCTCGCTGTGGAGGGGACCCGGACGAAAACAAGGACGGCGTTTCCACACTACGGCATATGGTCTACGCTACCTGCACGCCGCGAACCGGTCTGGGCTATGACGGGCACCGTTTCCATCAAGGAGCACTTGATAATATCACTGTACGCTCAGTAATAGCACCAAGCAGCACTCACCCTCTAACGAAGGACAAAATGACGGTAGCGTGCAAAGTCCCGTTTTCCGGTCAAAGGTGTTTCAGATGCTGGGGAGTTCAGCCTGAGGCCGGGGGTTGCCGCTGTTTCAATTAAGTTCCGGCAACCCCCTGCTCCGCGCTGCGCTGCAACGGAGTAACTATCGTGTGTGCAACCATCAATCGCCAATATGAGTTCCATTGCCCATCGGCCATGCCATCCCACATTCTACGTTAGTCAGCACGTGGTGTGTACTGTGGTAGCGAGCCAAAGTTTCACCCCCTGTCCAGGTACCGACAGGGGTCTCACCGATAATCCTCTCAGGTCACTCCTACCTATTTTTCCTAGCAATTGGCCTAACAAAATTCTTCTACAGACTTCTCGGAAATCCAAAGATGCCACGCAATGCAGACTCCCCCCATACAAAACATCTTACCAACGAGGATAAGCTCCGTATTTATACTCTTTACTATGATGCTAAGAAAGGTCCATCCGAGATTGCAGCTCTCGAAACGCGGAAGGACTTAGAGGAAAGAGGAATTCGGGTTCTCGACTGGCCGCCATACTCTCCTGATTTGAATCCTATTGAATCCTGTTGGAACTGGATGAAGGATTGGATTCAGGATAAGTATGGCTTGGAGGATAATCCTGGGTACGAACAACTACGAAGATATGTCTTGGAGGCATGGAACGAACTACCGGAGTACTATTGTAAAGAACTCCTTGACTCAATGCCTCGGCGTTGCCAGGCTGTAATCGATGCAGATGGAATGCATATCAAATACTAGTAAATTGTATAGTAGTTTAATGTAATATTTGTTATCTTGATTCTGGCAGGCAAACAGGAGAGTGGTGTGTGTGGGCCCTCTGTATGGACCCCCTGTCGGTACCCAGGCAGGGGGTCAAACTTACCCATCATACCATAGTAATCCGTAGGTTGACGGCTGCTGTGAATGCATCCCCAACAGCCTCACAAAGATTGTGGAGTTGCGGTTGGCCCCTCTGAAGCTTGTGTACCAAACAGCGTGCCCCCTTGTTCCCCACGGGAGCGAGCCGCGTTAACACGGCGTGGCAGGCGTCTGGCCAGGGTCCCATGCAAGAATGCGACGCTGCCAGGGGGGGACATACTGTGTTCCTTGGAGGACTCGGGGAAAAAAGTGCACGACGTCATCGCTGCAGAGGCGATGAGGAGTCTGTCAACAACTGACAAGCAAGCTTTCCTGCTTGTGTGTTCCCTTCAACAACAAAGGTCATGTGCGCACATCTCCGTACCAAGGCTCTCTGGTAGGATTCGGAAAACTGGCCGACAGCGGCCAGAGATGCCCCGGTAGCCGAGCGAGAAAGAGCCCCACTCGGTCCGGTGCCAGTTCCAGCAGCATCAATTCAAGAGTCTTGACGTGCGACAACGTTTTCCCCCACACAGGTGAGCTTTGAGAAAGTTGCAGGTGAGCTGCTGCCACTTCTCCATGTACACACTGTTGTACATACAGTCACTACACTGAAGCCTAACGCGGCAGGACAAGATTTGCAGAGGGGCAGGGCCTGAACTCAGCCAACGTTCGTTCCGGTCTTGGATGTCGGGCAGGGCGCCCTGCTTAATCCGTACAGCCCGCGACTTCAGGCCACGCAATTGCTTGTATGGTACGGAGCACGGAACGTGCGGTACTACAGGCACGGTTCAGGGTGGCAGGAAAGGCCCGGTTGCGATGCGTGAGACGCACGGACGAAAAACAACAACAACGATAACAACAACAACGGTCAGGGCCCCCGGATAGGTTGATGATCGATCGATCCGGAGAGGGTAGGTAGGGGGAGGGGGTCCAGCTCCGCGCATGTTTGCAGCCACGGGGCCGCTTGGCCAGGCCGAGGAGAGAATAGAAGGCGGATGTGGAAGTTGGCGTCTACCACGTCCTGCCCAACGCGTTCTTGCGGACGAGGTGGCGAAAGATATCCTGCTAATTGATCGTCAAGTCCCAAAAAGCTGCAAGGCATTGAGGGGGGGGTCTCCGACACGAGACCGTACTTGTAATAAGCTTTCGCAGACTCCACCATAAGAGACAATCCCCACGTTTGATGAGCTTTGAAAGGTTGCCCGGTGCATTGGCGCTTGCTCCACCGACAGTAGCCGACAATGTTTGTTTGTGCCGGAGTCGCCGGCTCACCCAGCCTCAACATCCTGACATCATCGAATAGTACTTTGATGGACGATGGAGGACAAGGCGCATCAGTCTATACGAGCCTGCTTACTCTTCATGTCAATTGAAGTCTATTTTTTTTGTTTACTCGCTCTGTTTTTCTCGAATTCTTTCCGGCTTTATTATTTTAGCTAATTCCCTTTTGACTCCTGAAAAATGTAACCAGACAATATACCGTCACTTAAGGTTGGTCTTGCCTCGCCTGATTGGCGGGGCAAGGCGAAAACCGCATGGATCAGACGGCGGCAAATATGTTATGAGACAATGGAAACCAGAGCAGGCAGCCGCCATGGCCGTCCTGGCCTGCCGAATGCGGAAGCGCTGATATAAGTCATTTCGTGCCCATTTGTTTGCTACGTAACCTCCTCCTGCGGAGGCCTGGGCTTGTATGTACTCCGTAGCTAAGATACGTGCATATATGGAGTGTTGTTTGTTTTTTTGGGGGGGGGAGGGGGCGGGGGGGATATTCCGTTCATACCATTGACGACATTGGCAGTCCGCCAAGTATGCCCGCGCGTGTGTGTGCATGGGTCACACTAAGGCAGTGAAGAGCAGAGAAGGTGAGAACCGTAATTACCTTTCTGCCTCTGCCTAGACAAGCATTGAATTGACAGCTGACACAGTCAACCGACGAGGTAACTAACCAAACCCCGCGCCAGCTTTTATCCTTCTTTCCTTTCCACTTTAGTTTATTTCCCCCCTTGTCCAAATCGCTTATTTCGTTGCCTGACTATCATCATTCAGCCTACGACAGTCCTACGTCGTAAAACGGAGAGGCAATTAACCCTGTAGCCCTTTACAAACTGACAAAGTTTAAATAATAAAAAAGGGGGGGAAGGACTGCCGAGAGGGCCCTGGTTGGGTTTGCGAATATTGGGTCTCCGGGAAATCTCTTTCCTTCTCTCGGCCTGGTTGTGCAATGCCAGTGTCATGTCCCGCCGTGCTTTCCGTATCCGCATTAGATCCCTCTCTTAGGCTCCGTCTCACTGCGCTGCCGGAGGAGGAGTGCCGCGCGGCGTGGCACGGCCGAGGCGGGGGTTGAGTTCTCTCTTGGTCGAGTTCCGAGTCCACAACGAAGTAGTATATTCTTGGTTGGTGATCTAGAATTCGGCGTTCGACTCCCGCTTCCGTTCTGCTCACTTCCGATTCTGGGTTGGCCTTCCCCAGGTGGAGAGATGATGGGCTGACGAGAAATCGCGAACAGGAAACATACATGCTCGTATTGGTGCTCACAGTCCGTTCCTTCCCTCGTGATCGGATGGATGGATGGATGGATGGATGGGTCCGGTGGGTTGAGTTGATTTATTCCCCAATCACATACGTACAGCCCTCGGCGCCCATCCACACCTCGTGCACACGGCCAGCCTCTACGTCGATGCGGTCTCCGACGCCGTAAGTGGTCTTCCTGCTCCTCTGTTCCGGGTCCTCGTCCTCGGGGTATGCAATGGTGAGCTGGCCGCGAAGGATGACATGTGTCGTGAGCCCAGCGTGTGAATGGGGCGGGTAGTCTTTTATGTCGGGAATGATATGCCCCGTCAGCACACTCTCTTGCGTGTTCGCGTGGAGATAAGGCCTCCCTTTCTCACTCCCACACTTACGTGCATTCGGACCGTCGGTCCAGGTGAAGACGTGGGAGAAGCCCCAGGAGCGGACCTCGGCCTCAACTTCTCTTTGGGACTTCATTTTAGGTGGGACGTCTCTTGAGCACTCCTTTGCTGTGCGTCTCGCGAGTAGGATAAGCCGAGGCTGTTTCGGCGGATCTGGGTCCGGGATGGGTTGACGAGGCATAATAGGGCGTCGAAGCGGGGCTGCATGCCCGGATGCGCTGCGGGAGCGGAGCCGCTGGCCGGTGGAGCAAGGACCGGCTTTTCACGGACCAGACACGGTTCTACAAGTACGGAGTAGTTCCAACTTTGATTCCGAGTTGCTCCGTATTACATGGTCAAGTGTTCCCGTGACGCCCTCTGCACCGTACCAATTCGCGGCAACTAGCACACAAAACGGAGCCAAGCTGGTCCTGCAACACCAGATGCTGTGTAGAATACAGTGCTGCGTGTTCCGTCAAGTAAGCCGGCGAACGCAGCTGCCGTATATCGTACAGATGGTCATACAATCGGTCTCTCGATGAGAACCACCGTATCATCACATGCGTTCCCCCAACGCCCAGACATCGAAGCACAGCTACCAGCCCCCGTAGTAGTGCTGCGTAACCGACCTAGCGAGATTCGTCCCCGGCGGATCCCATCATCAGCCGCCTCCGCAGCGCCGGCCGGGCCGGCCGGCCACGACACGCAGCCCAGTCATGGCACCCTCTTTCCGTCCCCTTCTGCCCCATTCCCGCCACCGCCACCGCCGCCGCCGCCGCCCTGCCGCCCGCCCTCGTCCTTCCCTCCCGACCCCTTTTTCTCCTCGATCCCAAAGGTCTTCATCAGCCACTCGGCCACCTCCCGCTCCGCCGCCTCGTCCCTCTCTCCCCGGAACTGGACGGCGCTCCTACGGGCGTACCTCTTGAGGTCGTCCAGGTTCGAGATGTCGAGCGCCCACGACACGCCGCCGGCGGCCATGACGGCGAAGGCCACGGTGTTGAGCGTGGCCAGGTTGAGCGCCTCGAGCGCCACCAGCGGGTCCTTGTGCCGGGGCATGGCGCGGAGCAGCTCTTCGTCCTTGAGGAGGCCCCAGCCGGTGGCCAGGTTGTTGGGCTCGTAGAACTTGAGCCGCGACGCGAGGCGGTGGCGCGCCACGGCGCGGCGCGACACCATGACGGAGAGGTAGAACAAGCCCGCTCCCCCGAGGAAGAGGGAGAGTTGCCGGAGGGAGCGGCCCGAGAAGTAGTGGTTGTAGTAATCCATCGGACGGGGCGGCTCGTCCTGCTGGGGCGTCGCGGATTGTGCTGATGGTGGTGGTGGTGATGGTGATGGTGGTGGGGGGGGTGATGATGATGACGGTGCAACTGCTGCGGTGGGGCTTGTCATTGGAGCCGTTGTTAGCGACTTATTGTTGTTGCTGTTGATGTTGTTGTTGTTGTTGCTGTTGTTCTTGCCCCCCGTGTTCACCCCAGCGAGGGAGCCAAGCAAAAATGAGAGGATGCCCATGCCGAGGGTGAGAGAATATGGAATAAAATATAAAAAGCAGACAATCCTTGACGAGCCGCCTCGTCTTTTTCTCCCCGTCGGTCGCTTATCCTCGCGACCGTCGAAGCTCCTTCCAGGAAAATTTACGGATACCGGCTCACAAAAGGCCCAGCAGTGGTGGCCAGCCGAAACTGGAAAGCCCTTGCCAACCAGGACCACAGTTGCAGTCCCCTGTGGGTGGGTCTACGCTAACGAAGCGCCTTGGCAAACCAGGGGTCGATCTCGGCCATTCAGCCCCGCTCTCTCTCTCTCTCTCTCTCTCTCTCTCTCTCCACCTGCACTTCACTTCTTGGGTTGGAATTTAGGTCCCGCCGCTCTCACATGTAGTGTATGAGTTATGCGGCTTCGTTATGGCCTTTTTGAAAAGGGAAGAAGGATGAGCTAGGTTCGTCCCTGTCGATGGTGCATCATATCTAATATTAATCTGGCATGATCACTTCAAAAGGTCTCTACGCAATACACGCCAAAAATCTCGGTCAAGATCATACAAATCAACAATCGAGAGCCTCTCTTTTGCCAAGGCCATCAACGGAAAGGCATTGATTGGAAGCCGATTCTTCGTAGAGTCGACGCACAAGATCTCCGGCTTTTACTCCCTCTCCAATCGCCACAGAGTCTACAATCCGAGCCATGGCCAAAGACAAGCGCTCCAAGGCACACGCGCAGCCTCCCTCCTCCACCACCACCACCACCACCACGAGAACTGCAAAACACAGCTGGCCCCCCTTTAAACCTCCGCTCCCCGTCGTCGACCTCACCCTCGAGTCGCTCGTCGAGGGCAAAGTCATTGTCCTGCGGTCCTTCTTCCCGCGCTCTCTCTGCAGGGATTACGTCTCCTTCCTCCGAGAACTGCCGCTCGTCACGACCCCGGGGAAGCCCAAGCGGGGCGAGGCCGTGAGAGTCAACGACCGCTTCCAGGTCGACGATGCCCGGTTTGCCGACCGGTTATGGACCGAGACAGGGCTGAAAGATGCCCTCGCCAGCCCGGATATCTCCCACTTGTGGTGTGTTGATTCCCTGCCCTGACCTCCGCCCGCGGCCGGAATAGGGGCGCCATTACCTCTCTAGCACAGAGGGGCCCTGCTAACGCCACGGGGTGGAAACCAAAGGGGAGGGGAAGTCGTCGGCCTCAACCCAAACATTAGGATCTACCGGTACAGCGCCGGCCAGTTCTTTGACGCGCACTGCAAGTATCCTCGATCCCCGTTCTTTCTTCTGCCACCTACATCCCACATCCCACACCCCCCCCCCCGGTTCACGCACATGTACAAGCGTGATGTTTTACCTCTCGTTCCCCCAAACCCCCTCTCCCACCCTTCCCCTTACCGAATATGTAATGTCTACTCCCGAACTAACCTCGACCCTCGAGGACGCCATCACCTTCCAGACGACGACTCCAACAACGTCACCCTCCCGTCCAAGGGGCCAGGCCAGCAGGCCGTCCCGGCCAAGACCACCTGGACTCTGCTCCTCTACCTGACCTCCTCCGCCGAAGGCTGGTAAGCCCGAATCCTCCCCTCCCTCTCTCCCTCCCCGGGCCTGCCCATCCTGCACCCTACCAACGAACGAGTTGATCTGACCAGATTGGGTGGGGACGTCACGACGTATGTACGTCCCATGTGCGGGGTTTTATAGCATCGGCGGCGAAACCGTTTTCTACCCGCACGACCGGCACTCGGCCAAGGAGGAGATTGCCGTCAGCCTCGAGACCGGCATGCTGCTGCTGCACAAGCACGGCAATGACTGCATGTTGGTGAGTACCTACCTACCTACCTACCTACCTATCTACCTACCCACACTACCAAATCATCTCCCCTCTTTCTCGCGGCGCCCCCTCCCCCCCCCCCCCCCCCCCCCCCCCCCCCCCCCCCAAAAAAAAAAAAAAAAAAAAAAAAAAAAAAAAAAAAAAAAAAAAAAAAAAAACAGAAACCCTCCCCGTCGGTCCGTTCGCTCCACTTTACTTGTGTGTGAGTACTTTGGCACGTCCGCAAGAGTGGATGTCCGCTCCGCGCGGCAGCGGACGACAAACGGACATGGCGTCCTGCCCGGGGCCATTCGATTCCGTGCAATCCGTTGCCGGGAGGGGGTTGGGTTGAATTTTGGACGCGGCCAAGCTGATCTGACACTATGCCCGTAGCACGAAGGCAGGGAGGTGACGGCCGGGGAGAAATGGGTCATCAGGACGGATTTGTGCGTCAAGAGGTGAGGTGACTGCAAATCTCCCCGCAGCCACATGGGCCGCCTGCGAAGGACGTGACATGAAAAAGATACTCTAGCGAGGGTCAATAGGGCCCGGGGACACGGGCATTCCCTGCGATGTCTGGGTAAGCACGGAACAAGGGTAGCCCATCGATTCTGGAGCTGGCTCAAGAGTCGGGAGAGAGAGAGAGAGAGAGAGTCATGCTGCACCGCTTGCTACGAGCTCGAGCCATCGCAAATAAGGATTTGGCGCCAGAGCCATCATACCCCGAGATAGTACGCAATCTACAGCAATCGCCCAAGCCCGTTCCGAGACGCCACTGCAACCTCACGCCCAGAGCTTAACCAGCGGCGTTCGAACCGAACCCAATGACGTCTCGTCAGCCCTCCACGGCTCCAAGCCAATCCGTCCACGCTCACCTGCTGGGCTGGACCCGATCAGATGAACATGCCTGCGGCCTTGTTCAGGACTGTCTCGCCTTCAACCTCGACAAGGTCTTCTTCATACTCCACCTCTGCATCCGACCCTTCTTCGACCCTCTCCACCTCTATTATCACCCCGCCGCCCCCCTCCCGCTCGGTAGGAGCAATTGGGTCATCACACGGCGCGGGGTCGGTCCGGCCCTGGCTCTGACCCTGGCTATGGACACCGCCCCTGTCGTGACTGCAAGCGGCGTCCCGCCACCCCTTACCCCTCCCATCGGTCCCGTCATCACCACCAACCCCCCTAGCACTCTCGCCGCCGCCCCACACCTCAGCCGAGCTGAGCGTCCCCGTCATTGAGAACAGGCCGCCACGAACAGAGAAGCTCTTGTATTGTACCGGTTCCCACTCCTCCTCCTCCCTGTCCGTCGTCCCCTCAGTCTCCGATGCCGGAGCGGGCATGCTATTAGTGATAGGGTCCCAGCTGCCGTTGCTGTTGCTTGTGAGTGCTGCGTCCGAGACGACGGAGTCAAGCTCCGCACTCTGATTGCCGCTGCTGTGTGCTTCTTCGGTTCCGTCCTTGCTTTGAAGAACGACGGTGGTAGGGTTGGCTGCGGCGACAGCTTCGGCCGCGGGCCGGGCTACTTGCGTCGTTGATGTTGTGGTCGTTGTTATTCCTCCTCCTGCTTCTGCTGCTGCTGCTGCTGTTTTTGTTGTTGTTGTTGTTGTTGTTGCTGTAGTTTGCTGCTGCTGGGGGTCGAAAGGCTTGACCGGAGTAAGACATGGAGAGGAGTCAGGTGCGGAATCTGTGTCTGATGTTAAGAGGTCTAGGATGCTCGGGCTCGCGGCATTAGCACCTCTGATGTCCAACGCCGCGAGCTCCTCTGCATTGCTACATGCCGTTTCCCGCGTAAAAGAATTAGCATCATCCAAACCAATGTCCAGCTCCAGGAGCGTGGGAAATTCACTTCGTGTCTCCTGCTCTCCCTTTGACGCGCTCCCCGAGGTGGATTCCGTCGAGGAGTCGACGCCAACTGCATCGTCGATCCAGTAATGCCCGTTGTCGTCATCATCATCATCGTTGTGACGAAGCAGGTGGAGGACCTCCCCTCGGTGGATTAACTGGCCGTCGCTCGTTCTGGTACACTCCATATCGGCCAAGTCAACCTCTTCCTGCAGCTGCACCACCTTGCCTGCTCCGGGTGTCGGCTTTGCTGCTGACGGGGTGACCCCAAGCTCTTGCTGATGAAGTTGATTCTCGGCGTCTAGTGCGATCTTGCCGAGCTCGGCCGGAAACAGCCACGGGAAGCTGAGCAGCGGCATCGAGCGAGCTGAGACGCGACGCAAACCCACTGTCCCGTTGGGAAGCACATGCGGGTGGCGAGCCTCGTAAAGAGCAATCTTTGTCTCCTCCCAAGTAACCCGGTACATTCCGGCAATAAATTCCAGTTTGTCAAAACTATGCTCCTCCACCACTCCGAGGCACAGATCGCGAAACTGCTTCTTGAGGCCAGCTGCCTCGCGGCCAACCCTCTCCTGAACCTTGTAGTCGGTTCCTACTCGGGGCTTGGACATGACAAATGTCGTCCAGACCTCGAATTCAGTCCTGATCTCAAGCTGTCCCATAATCCTACGCATGGCGATGTCGTATTGGCCCTTTATCTTCCTGGCCTCCTTGAGCAAATGATTGCCCAGAGTATATCGCCCGAGAATGCGGTCGTCGAATGGCAGCGTGTAGTTGTCCTTACTGTCGAATACTTCTTTCTCGACCATGTCGTAGAGCTTCCCGAGCACACTGGTGGAGTGATATGACCTGCTCCTCTTCTCCATAAAGTGAGGATATCGACGCGGGTCGAGCTTCTTGTTCCACTGGGCAGGAACGCCAGTCTTGACGTAGTCAACTGCTGTCGAATGTAGCTCGGCAAGCTGAAGACCTGTATAAAATGTATGATTAGCAGCCCAACCATTATCCAAGGTGAAAAACGGACAGCGACTAACACTTCCAGTGTTTCGCGCCTTCAAGCTCGTAATCGGCCGTGGCGAGGTGAGCATGTGCGATCAAGGGCAGCCTGTCATTCTTCATAAACAAAACAAAAAAGAATGCCAGGCTCTTGGCAAGTGAAGCTCGCGATTCGATAGGTGGTTGCGGCGCGCTATAGTTCATGGGAGGATGGCCCCATTCTGCTGGGAGCAGTCTGGGATCCCAGATGACGAAGAAGTCGTCTCCATCCAAATCACCCCCTGAGCACATGCTTGGGACGTCCCTATCCCCTCGCAGTGGGAAAACAACTACGTCCCGAAGATGGCGTAGCTGGGGCACGTCCACTGCTTCCACGACGCGGATGTCGCCAGGGTGCAGTGACGGATTGCGCCCTACAACGCAGAGACCAGTGACGACCTTGTACGCATGCCGATGATCTCTGTCAGGAACCTGAAGAAATATCTGAGGCAGCTGATCTCTTGAGACATTACTTTGACCCTCGGTTGCCCGGGAATAGCCCCTGAGTGTCCCGGTCTCATCCACACAACCCAGGACGAAAGCACCCTGCTCCACGACAAGTCTCGCTTTCTCCTTGAGGGCCTTGATTGACCAAGATCTCCAGAGTTGGAGAACAGTGCGGACAAAGGGCTCGCGCGTGTGCATGAAACCGTTGCGGAGCATGGAGGCGATGGTGGTTGTGGTCAGATTTTCATCCACATAGTTGTCGAGGAGCTCGACGGCCGTGTCCTTGTCCGTCATAGCAGCGTCGAAGTTGGCAATCTGCGACGCCATCATGTCGATAAAGACTTCATCCGGAACTCCCAAGCACGAGAGGATCAGGATGGTCTGCCGATTCAAGGTCGCGCAGGAAAACTGAGAACACCGGATGATCTCCAGGCCGTTGTACTCGGCACAAAACTTCTCCTGAGATGGCCGAATGTGAATCTCGGTGCCCTTGACATTAGGCCATTGTACCAGGACTCCCTTACAGCCACCCATCCGGAACTGAACTGCTGACGGCGGTCTGTCAAGTTTCCAGTCTTCGGCCACAAGACAGGCCAGAGGGAGAGATATCTTTCCAATGCCATCCGTGAAGCAGAACCCGTTCTCTGACTCAATGTCGGGGATTATGGCAATGCGAGGAGACGAGATGCAATGCAGAAGGCGAGTGGTCGAGAAGCACTGTCCGAGCCGAGCAGCGAGTTTGGCGACCGAGGTAATGTGATCAAAATTACCCATCCATTGTCGTATGGAGTCACAGGTAACAGAACCATCTTCGGGCTCGCAAAAGAAGAAGGCAGAGGATTCTCGAATCTGTGAGTTTCCAAAGGCAAGAAACTTCCAGTGCCACTTGCCCATCCGTATTCCCTGGGTCATGACGCGACAGACCCGAGCATAAAGCTCATCGTCTCGGTCGACCTCGCAAGCCCTGATTCTCCCGTCTAACAGCTCATCGGTAAACTGGACGCGGAGAAAGTGGTCCTGAATGTGTTGGTAACGGCGAACGACGCGGTTGCTTGTCTCCACGGTGGGTGTGCTGAAGTACATCCTAGTCGGCGTAACAATCGCCCGACGGATCAAGGCACAGTAGTCGGGAATGTGGAGGGTCGCAGGATAGTAGGTCATGGCGCCATGGTCTTTGAACAGCTCTAGGGGGTCATGTATTGGGCGCCCTTGATCTGCCGCGTACTCCAGAATCAACCGCGCACGACTAGCAGCACCCCAGTTAGCAGGGCCTGAGAAGGAGGAGAGTTTTTCGAGCCACTCGCGCCCAATGTTATACTCGCTCAAAATCCCGCGGGAGACACAGACTTCGAGCTGATATCTGACGTCGAACGGCAGAGCAATGTGTGTCGAGGGCGAAAGAAGGGCGAGATCGTTGCTCCAGGACAGGTTGGTCAACGCTCCTAAATGCGGATCGGACAGCATGTCCCAGAGCTCTGGGTCCCTCGATGGAATCTGCGCGAACTTCACATCGACGTCTGTGGTAATGTTCCACTCATGGAGATACGCTTCGATTATCAGCCATTGCTCTTCAGCCGGCTTTTCCAGGTCAAGCAAGTAGGTTGTCCAGCGGCCAATGTCGATTGGCTCTGCTTCCTCGTCGAGAGACATCGGCTGAGTAGGGGGGCCCTGTGAGTCAGGCTTGATCTCAACGGCCCGATGCCAAAGCTCGTCCTCACCCCAGACCAGACGGTCCGTCCAAGCCGTCCCACTCAGGTTAGTCTGTTTCTTTCGAGCCAAGGGGGCGTCTTTGAGGCGTATGGAGAGACCAGAGCAACCACTCCCGGTAGCGCTTCTGTGGATCCCTTGAATGATACCAAACTTCATGTCGAGGCGGTAATATTGCCTCTCCCCGCTGATGAGGTAGGGGAAATGAATAGTCAGCATCTGCCGGCGGAAATCTGCGGTCAGTTTCAGTTCCAGATTGCTACTCAATGGAGTAATGTCCCTTTTTGACATGAAGATTGTCGGCCGAGTTAGGAGACCAAAGGTCAGTCTCTGGAGCTTAAGGCTCATCGAGGCAGGGCAGGTGTTTCCGAGCGGCGTTGTCAGGGTGGGCTCTTTGCGATGCGGCGTGACAAACTCGACTTGAGCCCACGACCAAGCCCCGCCGAGGTTATGCCTGCATCTCCCTTCTTGGAAGAAACCAAGATCAGTGGGCGGAGGTTCGAAGCGGATCTTTGCGGACCGGTAATTGCTCCTCGATTGGCTGTCGAGTTCAACCCACACGACATTTCCGAACTTAGCGAAGAACTTGCTGACGTCCCACGGGCTCACAGTTGTGGGTATGGGTTTGATGACCATGGTGGCGCTCTTTCTGGAGCTCCAGGCCAAAGGGAGCATCACTGTTGGCTGGGATGATGACAGTGGGCGCGGACCCGGCGAGGGGGTTGCGGTGACGGAGCCATTCTGGGTGTTCCTGAATTGCCCTGCTACCGGTCCTGGTCGTCGACGGAGGGGTCCTTGTTCGCGGTGTCTCTGCCGAGGGTGTTTAATGCTAGAAATTGAGGCGCCTGCCGCTGCTCTCTGTTGCTGCACCTTGACGCGCCCGTTATGTGCACCTTGCAGGAGAAGGTGCTGGAAGTCCCCATCCAGAGGGTTCGTCATTGTATCTTCTGGCTCGGATCGGTTGGGAAGACGCCACGTGCAAACGCGTGCCGCAGCGTCCTACACCGGTGGATCCTGCCTTCAGGAGAGTGTGCAAAACGTAGGGAAATCGAAAGGTTCAGCTGGATCTGCTATGAAGAAAGAGAAGAGGTGCAAATCTGGGCCCGGCGGCACAAGCCAGAAACGCAAAAGAAAGCAAGCCACGAGAAAGTAGGATGGCCTAATCTAGGCCAACTACTGGCAAGAGAGACTCTGCACGCCGGGTACAAAGTTTGCGAACTCGGTAAGATGGAAGAAGAGCAGAGCCGTCCCGGCTTGAGCTCCTCTCATCCTCGCCAAAATCCACCATATAAGGAATGGATGAGAGAGAGTGAAGGACGGCGCCGACGCGAGAGGCAGGAGTGCAAGATAGGTAGCAGGCGTGAAAGATGGGAAAGGAGAGTTTCTGTCGGAGATAAAGAAACAGGAAGTCCAATTGAAGAGCGGGCAGCTGAAAGTTGGAGGGGTTGGGAGCTGGGGGCTGGGGGTTGGGGGTTCGGGCCTGAGCAGCTTTTAGACCGTGGATTGGAGATGAGCTCCAACCACGGCGAGTTTGGTGTGTTTCCGTTGAGTGCGTTGGCAACCGGTCAACTACAACTGCTGGTTGACGTCGCAAACACGTTCGTGTTGAACGTAGGGAGGCTGAAGGCTGGCAACAAGGTGCAACTGCTACTCTCTATCTGATTCCGTGACCGGGATCGACTAGGGCTTGGGGGAAGTTAGCGACTGCTACCTGCAACAGGACGACGAGAGGGCGCAAATTATGGCAGTACCTCAGTTCTTAGATGTTTGGGTCACTTTTGCTAACACTGACACCATCATCAAGTCGAGAGTGTTTGGGGTGCCTCAAGCAGACAACTCCACTGGCGTGTTTGCGCGTGTGGGAATCCAAAGATCTGCTTGGGCTAAATTTCAATTGCTTTGCCCGAGAGGTGAGAATTTGTCGGTATTGCCTGCTTCACGGCATATGAATCAGCAGGAACTGTGAGGCAAGCCACTGCTAGTGTAAATTCCATTCCGTTTGCGATGGCAGGAAGGAGCAGCTCTTCTCCCACCAAACCTCCACCTCTTCCCGATCTCTTGAGCAACAGTTTAAGTCTTACAGTGTGGAAGATTTGCGCCACGGAGCGGTGAATGAAGCGTAGCGTAAGTAGCGTCTTGTACGAATGCTAAGGAAAGGTAAGCTCTTGAACTCGTTAGAAGCCTGTATCGAGTCTCCTGGTAATTACCCGGTGGTTAGTTGCTGACTAATTAGTTCAGGACTACCACCTGTCTCCCGACAGGTGGGGCCAAAACCCCCGGACATGCCAATATAGCCGGACAGGTACGCGTCCAAATCCGTGTCCAATTTTACCAGCCAACTCCCTATACTCGAAGACACAACCACTGCCACAAGCCCAGTTGAACCTACTCTCCTGTATACGATGCCTCTGACTGACCAAATCCAGGAACCGGCTAGTATACGGGCCGCCAAATGGCTCCTTGCCGCTCAAGCTCGCCACCGAACCAGCCGTTTACCCCATAGAAAGCAACCCAGTATTCGGCACGCGGCTCAGCTATTCAAGACTGGAAAGACCCAGGTTGGCCGGCACTTGAAGTCTTTGAAGGATACTGGACTTCCAGCCACCAGTAGCAACGCAGTTGGAAGACCTCGGTCGCTTCGAAACGACGAAGATTCCGCCCTCGAAGGATACGCGTACTGGCTCATCGAATCTGGTTCTCTCGCTGCCAAAGATCTTCTCCAGGATGCTGCCAACCGTTTACGGGCACGTCGCGATCCTCCCTGCCCTCCTGTCAACAAGCACTGGTGGTCGCGTTGGAAACAGGATCATCTATGGTTTCAGCCGACATTCTTCAAACCAGTCGAAGCAAACCGACTCTCGGCCGAGCAGCAGGTAGAAGAACTAGAGATGTTCTTTAACAAGCTCGAGGACACCATCGAAAGCTTCAAGATTACTGCATCTGGCTGTTGGAACGCAGACGAGACTGGATGTATGCTTGCACTGTTAAATGGGCGGTTTGAGATCTTGACAGTCAAAACGGACAAGAAGAAGAAGGTTAGTATCTTCCTCTTTTCTAAGTGTCAGTTTGGAATAAGTGTCAGTTTGGAATACTAACTATAATATTTTATTAGCCAGAGATTCCAGACCTTTATAACCGAGAGTCGATGAGTATAATTGGCGCTAGAAACGCTATTGGCGATACTATCCCAGTATTCTGTATCTTCAAACAGTGGCCATTAGAAGATTAGGATGTCGAAGGTCTTGATGAGGAGATACGATTCCATAAGTCAGAGACAGCATTCAACAACGCTAAGATTACGATGGATTAGATACGACATTTCAACAAACACTCCTTTGCCGTCTATACCAAGTTCTAGCGACGTGGTATAAGCTTCGAGGAATGGTTTGGTTATGACTATTGCAACTACAGTCCTGCTCTCGGTATACACTTTGTCAACCCAGACGACATTGCCCCTGAAGATTCGGTCCGTATGTCTACACCATTAGAAGAACGTATATACCGACTGCTTATCCTGGACAACTTTACAGGACATCACAACCTTGAACTTTACGAATACTGCCTCTCGTTCGACATTATCATCATCTTCCTCCCTCCCCATTCAACACACTTCATCTAGCCAATGGATGTAGGAGTCTTTCGCCATCTTAAGGAAGCATATTAACGACGTCTCCGGCAGGTAGTTCGAAACGGCGATCTTACGTTTACCCGGGCAGACTTTGTCAGAGGATTCCAGGAAATCTGGGATGCTGGTTTCAAACGCCGAAATATCATGGCAGGATTCGAAAAGACTGGTCTTTTTCCACCAAACCGACGTATTATGATAGACCAGATCAGGGAGAAAGTGTCATCTAGTACGAGCGTCAGACATCCTACAATGATTCCTGACAACGAGCGATAGGTACGCGCAAAAAAAGGTATTAACCGCATTCAAGAGCGGTATCTTGAGCTTTTCAGTTCGCCAACACGAGAACACTTTCGGGATATTGCGTTAATAGTCAATGAGGGTCAGCTAGCATACGAACATCTGAATAACTTTGCCAAGGACAAGAGAGCCCGTCTGGCCGCACTATCTACCAAGAAAATACGAGGCCAACTTGTCAAGCCAACAGGAGAGGTTATGACAAGTGTGACCGTCCGGCAGATTCGACGGTTTCAGGAGATCCGAGCTCAGAAGAGCGCTAAGGCAATTCGAGATGCCAGCCGAAAAGCTACCCATATTGCCGTCAAGCGGATTGAACAAGAGTACAGGGAGGAATACGAAGTCTGGAAAAGGCGCCCAGAGAACAAGATTCCTGGCACTAATGGGCGTCGCCTTCGTATGGCAACCTTCACCGAATTCCTGGAAAAGACTAACAAGAACGACTATCTTCCTCTTGACGACAACGACCCTCTCTGGGTTCCACCAAAGGAGCGTCAGCCACTGGCATTTTTCGACTTTGGAGATAGAAAAGAAGTCCCAATCCCCTGGTCAGCCAAGAAGCCGTTGTCAGAAGTCAAACTCCCATCCCCTGAACGTCCTGGGATATAGATTGGCAGCGCGACTACAATGTCAATTGACGACAGCGACGATGACAGATTTGACTTCACAGACAGTGAAGATAGGCAGGAAGAGGATATCGAGTCACCATCTCTATCCAGGGTTAAGAAGGAGTCTCCATATATAGCCATCATCAAGGACATCAGGAGGTTCAAGAAGCGACGAGCCCGCAAGTCTGCAGTAGCAACGCCAGGGACAGAAGACAACAACCATCACCAGGAGGCTGAAAGAGAAGGCACAAGAGAAGGCACTACTGTAATTGAGAGCGTTGAGAGCGATGGGGATAGGGGGTATGATATGGAGGGAGAGGGAGACGAAGGCGAGTCACATGACCCGTTGTTTGACTAGTTACAACCGGGTGGAATTGAATTTTACTGCGTTTTTGAGCTTTTCAGAGCCCAGTTTACAATTGAACTATTTGCAGCTATTTGAGGCTGTTATTGCGATGGTAATTGAACTTGATGGCACCTTTTGCAAAGACGTGATTGTATGGGAAATTTGGTGGCGATGTGTCCGGCTATATTGGCATGTCCGGGGGTTTTGGCCCCACCTGTCGGGAGACAGGTGGTAGTCCTGAACTAATTAGTCAGCAACTAACCACCGGGTAGTAGTTCTGGGAGCCGGACTTCGCCGCACGTTCGATGAAAAAAGCCTCCATATGTCTGGTCGTGCTGCCCTACCTTTGCCTGAGCACAGGTTACTCTCCTATCGCAGGAAAAAGAACATGAACAACAGACATAAGGAAATCGCACAACCACCTTTTTCTGGCTTGTTGCCTATCCAACGCCGTCTGCTCCGAGAACAACATAATACTCCTAGGAATGTAGCGAACACAAAAAGTATTATTAGGTTCCCCAAAACGGTGAATGCAAGACCCCAACAAATACTAAACTTAAATGCACCGTGTCCCAACAGCAATGCTCCGTAACTTTTTTCTTTTCTTTTCTTTTCTTGTTTCGGATCTCCCGGCTTTTGATGTTCCGTTCCTACTTAGCTTGGATCACTGCGCCAATGCAATGCGTCTCATCCATGACCGTGCCGTTCCCGCCATGCTTGTAGCCATGTCGCTCCGTTGTTTTTCCCTCTCCCTTTTTGTTTGTTCTTTTTCGTCCGTTTTTTCTTATACGTGGGGTGTCCAATGCCGCGTAAATTAGGGTTATACGGGCTGGGGGTATCGATGCTTCGTAGGTAAAGCACCTTAGGTAAGTAAGAGAGCTGGTACGCGTTCCTTAGCGCTGCCTGTCAAAAATCTTGCCGGGATTCCTGCAACGATTGTTAGCAACCATGTCCACAAGATGCCTTATTGGCCAAGGTAGGATGCCGGGACAGAAGACTAACATGATCCAGTTGGGGTCGAGTGCTGTCTTGATGGCTTTCTGTGGTGCGGTTGTGTTAGCCTCGACCATCAGATTGGAGCCATCATTTTCATTTCTGGTCGAATCTTACCATGACCCCAAGCGTGTCATGCCCGACCTCCCAGATGAGGGATTCCTTTTTGCCCCAGCCGATGGAGTGCTCGCCGGTGCAGGTGCCCTCCATCTCCAGCGCCCTCTTCACCATGTTCTTGACACAGGTTTCGACTTTCTCCCGTTCTACCGGGTCCTGCCGGTTGTAGATGATACTCTCGTGGAAGTTACCGTCCCCGATGTGACCGAGGATGCTGGCGAAGAGGCCCAGATCATCCATCTCTTTCTTGCTGACCTCGATGATGTCGGCAAGCCTGCTGAATGGTACAGCTACATCGGTGCTCCCTAGGAGAAAAAAAAAGGAAAAGGAAGAAAGAGAAACAAGGGTCAGTCGTTGCCGTTCATGACAGACGAAAAAGGGTTGGCCAGTATTAGACTTACAGACTTCCTCGCCATCTTTGCGCAGTGAAAGCATGGACCACAGAGACTCCTTGCGGGCGGACCAAAGCAGCTTCTGTTCCCTGGCGTCCTTTGCAAACTCGAAATTGCTTCCTTTGTTGGCCTTCGTGATCTTTTGCACCTTGCTGATGTTCTCCTTGACGCTGGCCTTGGTTCCGGAGAACTTGAAGAAGAGAGTTGGCATCTCCTTCCAAACCCTCGGCGCGGTCGCTCCTCCCATGTTGACGACCTTCATCTGAACCTCGTCCATGATCTCCATGGCGGCGACGGGAATTCCGGACTGCATCACCTCGGCGGCGGCAGAGGCGGCGTCTCGAATTGTCGGGAACGTGACGACCGCGACGGAGAACTCCTCCGGGACAACGGCGAGCTTGAGGGTCGCCTCCGTTACGAGCCCGAGGGTACCCTCGGAACCGACAAAGAGGCCGTTGAGGTTGTAGCCTGCCGACGACTTGCGCGGTCGCCGCCTCGTCTTGATGACGGTGCCGTCTGCCAGGACCACGGTCAGGTTGATCACCCAGTCCTTCATCGTCCCGTACTTGACAGCATTGGTGCCGGAGCAGTTGGTCCCGATCATGCCGCCGATCTTGGCGCTGGGGCCTGATGGCTGTCAGTCCATCGTCCATCGTCCATCGTCCATCGAGGGTTGGGGAGAGGGGCCGCGACAGGAATCCGAGAGAAAGGGGGACGGGACGAACCAGGGTCAATGGGGAAGAAGAGCCCGCTGCCCATCTTGGCGAGCTGCTCGTTCAGGTCCTGCCAGCCAATGCTCGGTTGGACCACGACGTCCATATCCTCTTTGTTGAATTGGACGATCTTGTCCATGTAGGCAAAGTCGACGCTGATGCCGCCAAAGGGGGCAGAGAAGTTCCCCTCCAGGCTCGAACCGCCCGAGTAGGGGATGATTGGCACGCAATACTTGTTACAGATGCGTGCGATAATTGATACGTGCTCCGTCGACCGCGGGTAGGCCACCGCGACCGGCAGCCCTTCCGGGTTGACTGTCGACCATTCGGAGTATCCGTGGGCGAGCAGATCCTCGGGATCGATGGAGATGATATCCTCCTCTCCGATTTCCTGGCGGATTTCCTCCAAGGCCTGCAACAAGCCGCGCCGTTCAAAAGCCGATTAGTGACTTGCCGATCTCTGGTGCTCGACAACCGGCATCCGCGATGCCGAATGCGTGTGTTTCGAAGGTAGGGGCGAGACACGTACCTGCTCCATCCCGCGCATGCTCGCATACCGGGGTGCCGGGAACGCGCCGTCAAGCAGCACGGGGCCGGGAAAGCCCCGATGGGCCAGCTCGGACACGCCCCAGCCAAGCAAGCCGGTCGCTGTGGCTAGGGCGATGACGGCCGGCAGCGACCATGCCGAGGCGGTCCGAGGAGCCTGGCCGTCGCCACTGGCAGCGGCACGCCGAAAAGCGGAAGTGGTGCTGAAGCGCTGCCGGACAGTGGGGCCGGGATTGTAGAGGGTGCCGGCCAGGGATCGGCCAAGAGGCCTCGCCGCCCTGACGAATCTGTTTGCCGACATGCAGGGTTTGACAAGCCGCAGCATCGATGCACGGCGCGGAAGCTGCTTGTTTCTCTGGGTTGGCAGATCGTAACAACGGAACCCCCTGTGACTGGGTTGACTAGCTCCCCGTCTTCGGCGGGACTTGGCCGCGCTGGGCTACTTGTAGAGTCTCTTTTTTTTCAGCCAGCCGAAATCCCTGGGCGGAGCGAGCCCGGAATGGCCTCGTTAGTGCTGGGGCCGGCAATCCTCGATTAGTCTGACGTTCGCCGTCCGTGTTAAGCCGGCAATACCCACTCTCTTGGCCGGCACTGACCGACACATCCGACAACGGGACAGAGCGGGTTCTTTCCGAGATCGACCCTTTCCTTAGTTTTGAATGTTTGTTTTTGATGTGCGAGTGTGTGTGTATATATACCCGAGGGGGGTAGGGAGAGAGTCTTGTGTGAGAGAGAGGCCCAAAGAGTGGAGTAACTTTCCACCGAGAAACGACTACTCCGTAAGAGAGGCGAAGAAAGAGAATCGAGAGAACTACACTACGGCAGAACCATAGCGGACAACAGATAGCTACGGTTCCTCTCTGACCGGCACGTGTTCTTCGCGAGAGAAGAGTGCCCTGGTCTGGCGGTCGGTGTCGTGTCGTGTCGCCGCCTTTAATAATAACGCCTCTGAGTTTCCTCATTCGGACCGGTGTGCAGCTTGAGTGGAGCAGCAGCCGACCCAATCAAGCCGTGCGGGTAACTAAACCAAGCCATGTCCGGCGGAGAGGGCGGTTGAGTTGTTGGAGCCGGGGGGCCAAAGGGGAGCCGCTGGCTGGCACAGGTGTGATGTGTGATGGGTCGTGGATCGTGGGCAGAGAAGAAGGGGGCCACTGTCGGCCAAGAGAAGCAGCTTAGTCCGCTGCCCATGTTGTGCGCCAGCCCGAGAGGTAAGAAGCTGGGCAGGTTTTTGAGTCGAGAACATGCGCGTCGCATGGATGAATCTACTGCGTACCTGATGTGTGTACTTACAGCAATGCACAGTACCTGTCCGTGTATGTAGGTAGGTACATCGCACTTGTACGGATTACACACCTAGCTACCTCGTGTAGGTACATGTCGCTACGGAGAACCGAGGACCGAAGGGCAAGGTTGATTGATTAGCGCACTGCAAGCGGCAAAGAAAAAGGAAAGCCAGGCCAAGTAGTGTGGCTGACGGATCTGGCAAGGGGAGCGTGACTCTGTCAGTTTAGTTAATTACACACCCACTCAACGAGGGCTCGACGGCGTGGGGGTAAAGCTGAGAGGATGACTCGAGTGACTCGAGTCTCACCACCCGTGCTGACGAGCAGTTACACAACCAATTTTTCAGGAAAATAAAAATGGCACGGTTATGTCAGCACAATTGATGCGGTGTAAGTGAAAGGGAAAAAAAAATTATGACGTGGAATGTCTTCTATTGCAGTTTCCGGCTTACCGCGAATGGATTGTAACCACGCGACCATCGTGCAGCCAGCATGCGGGGAAGGTCATGGGATGGAATTATTGTAGTTAATCCGTACTGTATTCCGTACATGGGGACGGATTGTCGGTGGATTGAGGGTCTCGGCGCCCTCGGGGCTGCGGTTGGGATCGCCGCGACCTAGCATGCCACGCACCCGGGACTCGCTTCCTGGCGTGGCCTCGGTGCTTGAAATCAAGATGTTACCTGGAACCCAACCACGGGACTTCTCTCTTACGAGATCTCGGGGCTCAAGACCCAGAGGGTTGGGACTCGGATTTTGAAAGTCTCGGTTGTGTTCGAAAAGAAGGGACCCAATGAGATTCACGGCCAGCGCCAAGCCTTGCTCTTTCCCTGCGTTTCGACCCACACAGTTCAAGAGACCTAACATTCAAAAACATGCGGCTAGCAATATGAATCGACACTCAAAACAAAAAGAGGCGGAAAGAAAGAAGTCCGGCATGTGTAGATCTTCCAGTGCGGCTACATACTTGCCAAGTCCTCGAGAGCCCAAGCTCGCCGCCGGGAGTCGAATGCATTTCGGCCTGAATGATGGGACGATCGTACAGGGCATGGGGCGGTCTGCATGCAGAGAGCATCGAATCGCAAGACTTCGAACATACACTACCCGACCGCCCTCCCCCACGATCTTGAAGCTTGCTCGCGGGGAGTTTCCTATCTAGTGTACGTACACTACTAGCTCAGAAGCAACCCAATCGTCCCCACCCCATCGACATCTGACTGCAAGGAACACCAAACTTGCATATGGGCTTCCTGCACATCTACGAGCGATAGATAGCTTCATCAGCCTGTTTCTCATGATTAATGTGCTTAGGGCCGCTCTTGTACGGGGTTCGCCCCGGCTATACGCTGCCACAGTCATCTCTCAGCTCCCGACTTAACGCAGTTCAAGTGGGATCGAATAAGATTAAAGAAACAAAGGGAGGGGGGGGAAGCAAACTCTCGAGCGTCGTCGCGCCACGGGCGGGAACCCATAATACCCAAGCAACTGGAAAGGCAAGGGTCCAGGAGTGGCAAAGGGCGCCCATAGCCTCGCCAGCCACCGCACCCAGTCTCTCGGATTCGCTCGTGCGACTCAACCAGAGGATGGATTAGACTGGGGCAATTCAGGGCTGGACATCTTAAGCTTGCTCTCAACCAGGCGGCATGGCCGAGCAATCCTTGAACAGAAAACAAAAAGGCACGCCATTCTACGAGCCCAGGTAGGCGACGAGCAATCAAAGAAGCACATGCTGTACCTCTCCATGGTATAAAGCCCATCCAGGAGCAGACTAAATGCCACGGAGCCTCCTCCGTCGAGAAACCTACAACCCTGTGTCCCTGGTCCGCAATGTCGCACAGGGACACCTCCAACCTACCATCGGGATCGTCCAAGAGTGGCTCGATGCCATATACCCACCCCGCACTTACCGGGATCCGGGTGTAACGCGATTCCACCAGGCGGCAACTCAAACTCGGCTCCCTAGGTGTGTGTTCCTGCCTATGACAAACCGGACTGCCCATTATGTCTCTTAAAGCTTACCGAACGTCGCTACACCGATTACCCATCGAAACGTTTGTGCAGCCCGAGGTCACTTCCTGCCAATGAAACCCCTCGCCGGCCGGCCCTGGGAAACAGCATAATGAAAGCGGTCCTTCGGGATATCTGGGGAACTAAAACAAGACACACCAAACGTGACCCGTCAGCCCGCAGCATGCTACATGCCGAATGTATGTATGTACATGTACATACACAGTCTCATCCCATGGAGTTGTGACCCGGGCAAAACTTCCGTTCTCTTCTCCTTGTCCTTGTCCTTTCCCTTCCCTTCCCTACCTCTTTCGTCTACCACCAATTTGCCGCCTTTCACCCCCTCCCTCTTTCTGCCTCCCCCGCGGTGGTCCAGCCGCCTCGTCCGTTCATTTACATGCATGAGGGATCTAGAGAAGCGTGGGGGGGGCGAGGGGGCGGGGTGGTTGGGGATGGGGCGTCCGGATCTAGTCCTCATACTACGTAGCATCCCAAATCCCTTACTTTTACGCATCCCAGGACGCCGAGGGAAGAAGGACCGGGACGAATGAAGGAGGGAGCCCACGAATGATCTCTCAGCCGAGTTCGCCATTGCAACGATTGCTCTACAGATCATGTAGAAGTAGTTTTTGCTTTTACCTCACCATGTATGGGACGGAAAGTACTCTTGGTTCGAACACCGAGAGATGCAGCCAACAAATCTCAGCATGATTGTCTCACTCATCGCGCCGGTCCATAGCACGAAAAAGCTATGGGGGTTGTTATGATTCGCTCCCTCTTGAGAATAATTGTAATTGGTTATAAGTATCGTTTGCAGGGCATTGACTGGTTTTTTTTTTCTTTTCTTTTCTTTTCTTTTCTTTTTTTTTTTTCGGGCGTATCGACCGAGGATAGCGCTCCAATGCGCGTTGTGAGATTCTCGCCGCTTCGAAGAGATGCGGTTGGAGCGGCAAGAATGAGAAAAGAGAATGCCTGGCAACTCCACGAATGAGCGTTTTTCGGGGAGGTTGTGCAAAAAACAGAAGAGACTGGTCGCACGATGAAAGAAACGTAGGATATTCGGAAAAAAAAAAAAAGAAAAGAAAAACCAAAGTCATGAGATACAAACGCACAAGCATACGTAAGAGTCATGTCCCATTATGCAGAAGGGCAGTCCAGTTTACGGGTCGATTCCAGACCCGGGTATACCGGTCAGCAAGAGGGTCGCTTGCCAAACCTAAACTACTAAAGTGACATCCGGTACGCCATCCAGCATGCTTTTGTAAGACCAGCAACCTCATGCCCTGCCCATTCCCGTATTTATCCCCTTTAGTGGCCAGCAAGGGCCTGCGCCCGTCTCCGGTCGCGCTCCTCAGCAATGGTAAGCTTGACACCCTTGCCCTTGGGAAGGGAAACCCAGGGCTTATCGGTGCCAATGACGAAGACGTTGCTCTCACGCGTGGTGAAAGTGTTGTCAATGGCGTCCTTGAGGTGGACAATGCCGAAGCCACCATCGTGACGCTCACGGTGGGTGATGACACCGACACGACCCATGTTACGACCACCGGTGATCATGGCAATGGCGCCAGTGTCGAACTTGATGAAGTCGGTGATCTTGCCAGTCTCAAGGTCAATCTTGACGGTGTCGTTGACCTTGATAAGGGGATCGGGGTAGCGGATGCTGCCGAGCTATCGTTAGCACACCATGGTAGGACGTTGACATACCAACCGTATAAGGTCCCCTGCTTTGATCGCTCAGCTCCCCGCAAAGAGAGCAGAGGGGAGCCGAGCGATCCACCAAAGCTTGGTCCAACGGCTGACAGATGTCGGAAGAACTCACGTTCTCGCATCATGCGTAACCAAGAATGGCACACCACCACGGCCGAGCTGGACGCGCTTGACCTTGCCAAGCTTGTACTTGGCCTCCTCCTCCTGGATGCGGTGGACGGTGAAGCGGCCCTTGGTGTCGTAGATGAGGCGGAAGTTCTCGCCCGTCTTCTCGATGGTGATGACGTCCATGAAGCCGGCCGGGTAGGTGATGTCGGTGCGGACCTTGCCGTCGACCTTAACCAGGCGCTGCATCATGATGGCCTTGGTCTCGCGGTAGTTGAGCGCATACTTGAGGCGGTTGCGGACGAAGACGATCAGAGGCATGCAGTCGCGGAGCTTGTGCGGACCAGGCGACGGGCGAGGGGCGTAGGCACCCGACAGCTTGTCGAGAAGCCAGTGCGACGGCGCGCTGAGGCGCTTCTGGTGCTTCTTACTATTTTCCGTTGGTTAGCACCGTCAATTCCGAGAAGCGCAATCAGGTCGACGGTCCCAGTTGTGAGGGGTCCGCGAAGAACGGGATTTCGAGCTCTCAATCCAGGAAAGCGATGTAGCAATGGGTTTCTGAAGATCTCGGGTCCAAGCACTTACGGTCCTCTGCCCATCTTGGCTGTTGTTGTCGATGTGCTGGTCGGATGGGAAAGTGAAAGGGATGCCGCGAAGTGGAAGCGAAGGTAAATCGACCAGAAAATTGATTTTGTGCCCCAGCCCTAGCGAGTTTAGTGGGGCTTGGAAGGCGGTGAGAAGTCGGGCAAAATCCTGAGACGGACATTGAGGGACAAACCGTGTTTCAGGGTTAGGGTTATACATGATAGGATGTGCCTCGCAAACATCTGTAGCCGTTTTTGGGGGAGGGCGGCGGGGTTCAGTGTTACTAAGCAGCTCAAATGGGCCATGGATGCCATGGATCGACTTCCACCAGCTGTTCAAGAGGAAGCAGGCCGCCAGAGAAACCTGGACTAGGCATTAAGCTACTCTGAAAGAACGGGGAAACTTCCTACACCCCCTTGAGAAGTGTTTCTCATTTGTGCTCAGAGATTGCTCCCTTATCTAACCTGTAAGTTCCAAGAACCCCTCACCCAAAACGCCAGTGCTGTTTCCGGTCGACGCGGTTTGCGGCGACGATGCAAGTATTAAAAAAAGCTGTAAACACCTCGACGAGAAGGAAAAAAAAAATCATAAACAGTTCAAGAGAACGAGAATGTCAAAAAGCCAACCCAGTGTGTTAATTGATAACCCGCGACAAACAAAGCATCACTGCGCAGTTCTTCCCCCCAAAAGGCAACGGAAAAGTAGCTGAATCCCATTCGGTGGTCATGACGATTGAAAGATGGCCCAGTGGTCGAATCCAGGAAGAAAGGAAAAAAATTAATAAACAAAAGGAAAAAAAAGAAAACCTTTGACGAGGTACAAGGGCGCACTCGTAACCACCGGCGTTAGTGTCTTACCGGCCATTGCCGAGCCGACGTTCCGCGGCAGCCTGGGGGTCGTCAAGCAAGAGGTGGCTTAGATCCATCTCTGGTGCGCTTCCGAGAGAAGAGCCGCCGTGGGGCTCGGTCATGTCGAAGAGATCGGCCAGAGCAGGCAGAGACTCGGTTGATTCGTGGGCGGCCGGGGTGGTAGTCCGTCGCAGTCGCACGTCTTCTCGCGACCCTGATCGGTTCAGCGGGGGGTCCAGAGAGGGGAGAACGGCAGCGCTCCGCGAGCTGTCCGACGCCAGATTGACCGACGGCTCAAGGATGTTGGCTTTGCCGCGAGGAGCTTCCCTGTTGGCAGAGTTGGCCTTTTCGATGCTCGCGTATATCTCGGGGTACTTGTTCCGGACCCGGTCACGCAAGTCTGTCGGCTGCCGGCTAGAGAGATTATATTTGGGGTCCCGTTGAATCCTCGTCCACGACGGGCCGTATTGGTTCAATCCGTCCAGGATCTCTTCGTCGTCCTGCTTGGTAAAAGGCCGGCGTTTCCGGCGATGCGACTTCTCAAACGGGCCGTGAATGCCCAACTCGGCCAGGTCCTCCAACCTCTTGCGGTGTGCACGGGGCTTCCTCTTCTTGGACGCCGCGTCAGGATCCGGAGCGTTGGCCGGTGAGGCACCATCATTGTCACCACCCGCGTCCCCGGCCGGCTGAAGAATGTCCTCCAGCTGGATACCCAACTTGTGTCTAGCCGTTCCTTCTGCTGCTGCTGCTGCTGCTGCTGCGGGTGCTGTCGCCGGCGGCGGCGGAGCGGACTCTCCGTTGGCTGCCGGTGGCTCGTCGTCCGCACTTCGCCGTAGCTCCTCGGGGCAGCACGTCCTGAAACGATCTTTCAGGTCGCCGGCGGTCCGGCCGTTGAAGTGGAACTCGGGGTCCTCGAGAATTGTCGTCCATCTGCCCACTCCATGGCGACTCACCCCCAGCAGGAGATTATTGGTCTCTTCCTCCGTCCACTTTCTTCTCGGCTTCATGGGACGCCTCTTTGGCTTCGGGGGGTTGCTTGGCTCGGCCTCGGCAGTCGGGAATAGGACCGGGCGGTCCTCATGCGCGGCGTTGCCTACCTCCTTCCATGCCCCCAGGGTGAAATTCTCATTGTCGTCGAAGGACGCCGACGTGATGGGTGGGAAGACGGCGGCATCAGGCGGGGGTTCGTGGAGCCCGGCGATGATTGGGGGCACCACCTGCTGGGCAGATTTCTGCTTCTTGGGCAGCTTCGGTAGCTGGACGAAGTCCTCCTTGGCGGTAAGCGCCCTGTGTCGTTTCTTAGTCGAGGAGGCGTCTTCGGGGCTTGCCGGCACGTCGTCGACAAGCTTTCGCAGCGGAATGGCGAAGGGTGATGGCTCGGGCTCCTGGAGCAGGAGTTGGAGGGGTCGGATGGAGGCAGTGTGCAGACCAAAGTTGTCGTCCTGTCTAGCATTTGGCTTGACGTGGTCGGCATCGTCGCCAGCACTGGGCGGGGCAACCTGAGTCGAAGCCGGCCTCTCGGTCCTGTGGCTGCCGAGGAAGTCGGAGCCGAGGGGGGGAAGGGAAATCGGCTGGCTCGGAGCGGCGCCGGAGGGGATGGGATGTATCGGTGGAAGGTCAGGGCTCTTCGGCTTGTTGAGGAGGTTTGTGAGCCATGGCTCGATGGTGGCCATCATGCAGCAATTGCTGGGGAGAGGGGAGCATTGGGAACTGGTTGGGGCGCCGCCCCGGAGCACAAGAAGGTCGTCGTGGGCGGGGAAGCCGAGATGCGGAACGCGGTGGAGGAAAATAGGCCGGAAAATCGGGTTGCCGGGCTCTAATGTAAACTACTACTCGAACAATAATAAGCGTCCTTGGTTGGCTGCCGGATTTCCGTCCAAAGGCGAAAAGATAGGCAGCTGACATTCGGCGGCGCGGGGCCCCTCTCCGGCTTTCGGTCCTTTCGGGTTACTCGCTTGGCCTTGGTGGTGCAAGAGTGAATTCGAGGGACCAGGATTGACAATCAAGGGCGTTCTGGACCGCGGAGGTCAGCAGGGTGTTCTGGAACTGAAAGGCCGGGGATACCGGAGTGAATCACTGGTCGAGCATGATTGGTCACTTTGAATGTCTTTTAAAACCGCGAAAGCCTCATTGGCTGGCCCGGGCGTTAACTAGCACGTACCGCAAGTAATCCGTAAGCATGAAGGACCCAGTATCTTACCTACTCTGTAATCCGTACAGTAGTTAACTGGGAACGTTAACCACCTTACCTTCAATGAAACCGGCGTTCGCCCTTCGCAGGCTCTACGAAGAATGCCTCGCGGCGTAGGGAAGGTACCGTAACTGAGTTATAAGGTAGATCCTGTGCACAGCACACTTTTCTCCGACCATGTTACGATGCCAGCCTGGAACCTAAGTTGGAAACAGGTCGGAAGGGACGTAATGAGTTTCATATTACACAGTAGTATTGTATTGCGCATATATCTTGCAAACGGAGCAGGAAAGTACTACCAAGTAATCCGTACATATAATAATAAGGAAGGTTCGCAAAGTGATCAGGTACTCGCGTGTCCATAACCAAGGAAGAGGAGGAGGAACTCTTGCATCACGCATCCATTAACCACGACAAAACGTCAACCAACCATCTCATTCAACGCACTGACATTGGAAGGCAACATGTGAGGGGCATCCACTCTCCATCATCTGCACTGCATGGGTTATTTGTAATAATCATGCCAAAATGATAGTTCCAGCTACCCACACAGACCGAGCCGGCAGCAGAACTATCTACAAGAAGTCGGCAAAGTAGTCAGAAAAAGAAAGGAGATAAGAATAAGATAGCTCGACCGACCGACCGAGCCCACCTGCGCAAAATCTCGTCATGGACCCTTAAATAGCGAGGAGGAGAACGACAGCCAGAACAGCCGGCACACCAAGCGTGACGGTGTTGCGGCTGGCGCTCGCAAACACGGGGATGGTCGTCGTCGACGGCGGGGGCGGGGAACCCGACTTGGTGGGGAGGCCGGCCGACGGGGACCATGACGACGACGAGGACGAGGACGACGACGAGGAGGAGGAGGAGGGGTTAGCCGCTGCGTCCGTGGCCTCTGGCTTGGGCACCGTCAGGGTAGTGAAGCGCGTCGTGGCAACCCGCGTGGTCGATGTCGAGTCCGTGTCCTCGCCCTCTCTGCTGGTAGGCAGGGGAGGTCTGGCACCACTGCCCGACTCGACCGGCGCCGGAGGCGAGGAGGCCGAGGTCGACGGGCCAGTCACCTCAGTGATGGGGCATACGGTCGTGCTGATGGCGATCGTCTCGGTCGTGACCTGGCCGATCTTGCCGGGGCAGTCGGTCACGGTAACCGGGCAGCTAGTGATGGTGTAGGTGGTGGTCGAGTAGATGGTAGACGTTGTCCAGCCCTCGGAGGCGGTGCTGCTTGCAGTGGCGCTAATGTCCGAGGCCGACGATCCGGTGATGGTGGCCCTAGGCGATGTGGCGGTCTGGGTAGCGGACACAACGGCAGAGGTGCTAGTCTCATCATCCTCGGTCGAGGAGCTGGTAGTCTCCTCGCCGCTGGTATAAGTGGATCCCGGGGCGGATGTGACGGTGGCAGTCTCGGTAGCCAAGCTGCTGGTCTCGTCATCCGGGCACGAGTCGTCATCGTCAGTCGAGGTGCTGGCGGGCGCTTCGCGGCTAGTAGATGTTGACTGCGGGGGCAACGTGATGGTAGCAGACCCGGTAGCCGTCTCGGTGGCAGTCTCGGTAGCAGACTCGGTTGCAGACTTGGTGGCAGTCTCGGTGGCAGACTCGGTGGCAGACTCGGTGGCAGACCCAGTAAAGGTCGCGGTCGTTGACGTGCTGGTCTCCTCATCTGGGCACGAGTCATCGACGTCGGTCGAGGTACTTGTAGCCGCACCGCTGGACGTTGTCAAAGTGACACCAGATGCCGAGCTGATGGTGGAGGAATCACCAGCTGTCTTTGTGGGAGCTTGACTCTTAGTCGAACTAGTCTCCGTAACCAAAGTCGAGCTAACCTCAGTTGACGTCGGGGTGGAGGGCGTGCTGAGGCTGCTTGAAATGCTAGTGCCGGTTGAGGAGCTGGTGCTACTCGAGCTGTTTATGCTAGTCACGCTAGTCATGCTGGTCGAGCTAGTTGACGGGCTGGGACTAGTCGAGACTCTAGTCGAACTAGCCGAGTCTTTGGTTGAGCTAGCCGAGGTACGAGTCGAGCTGGTCGAGGTTATTATGATTGAGCTTGTCGAGGGCTTGGCTGAGCTGGTCGAGGTTCTAGTCGAACTAGTCGAGCTCTTAGTTGAGCCGGCCGAAGTTTTCGCTGAGCTTGTCGAGGTTCTAGTCGAGGTGGTCGACCTGCTGGTGCTAGAAGCCGTGCTAGTACTAGCCTGAGTTTTGGTGCTTGTCAAACTGCTACTGCTAGCAGATGTGCTAGTGCTGGCTGAGGGGGAGAGGCTGGTCGAGCTGCTTGTAGGGGGTGGGACGCCGAACCTCACGCAGACCTGGGCGCCGATTTGGAGGTCACAGGTAATGCCCGGGTTGAACTTGTACAGGTCGTCCAGGGTGATGCCGTAGGAGCCGGCAATCTCGTAGCAAGTGTCACCGCTGACAACCGTGTGCCACCTGACGCAAACAGTGGCCGTCGCCGTCGGGCCCGGGGCAGTCGTGGTGTGGGACGGGGCGCCGCAGGCAAAATCATGCAGCAAGTCGTAGAATGGGGTGCCGCCAAACTTCTGGCTGCCATAGAAGGCATCCCAGACCATGACACCACCAAAGGCCGGCTTGTTCTTATGCTTGTTGATCAACTGAAGTGCAGATGCAGGGGCTAGGTAGCCGGAGCCGGCAGCGTCAGGAGAACCAGGCAGGCCGATGAAGATCTTTGCGTTCTTGCTGGGGGTCTTGGCGAGGTAAGCCGCCCAGTCGTCAAAGTTGTTATTGTCAACTCCGGCGCAAATTGGGTTGTTGTAGAACTGGACAAAGAGGGCATCGAATTGACAAGTGTCAATGATGTTCTTCATCATGAAGAGATCCGTGTTCAGGGGGCACTCCGGGGCGGCGGTGATCAGATACTGCTTGGTCGTGTCCAGCTGGGTCAGGGCACGCAGCCTTCTGATCATGGCGACATAACCGCCTTGGTCCGCTAAGAGAAAAAAAGGGGGCGTCAACACCCTGCCCGGTCGGAGTACTGAGAGCCACCTTCACTAAGCCACGAAGAAAGGGGGTCTGCTTACTGAACTTGTGCTCGATATCAAAGTCAAAGCCATCAAAAACAAAGTGCTCTTCGCCCTCGTCGGCGTTGAAAAAGTCATCGAAAGGTCTCGGTTTGTCTCCCCAGCTCGCGGTGTAAGGGCCGAAGGCGCCCCAGACGAAGTCGGCAAAATACTCCCCCTCGGGCGGGCTAGAGATGCCGTAGTCCGTCTTGGGCGGGTTCCATTCACCGCCGATGGAGAGGAGCACCTTCTTGCCCTTCTTCTGGCAATACCGAACATCGGCGGCGATCTGGCCGCACTTGCTGAGGAGGTTCGAGTCGACTCCGTTGGCGTCTTGGTACTTGGCGGCGTTCGTGCAGTGGACGGAAAAGTCACTGCCCGGATACCTCAACGCGGAGGGATCTTTCTCGGGAGACTTGTTGATGAAGCCGACTGTGACATACTCGAAGCTGGAGGCGTCACAAAAGGTGCTGAGTCTGTCTGAGGCCGAGCCCTTCTGTCCCCAGTAGACATTGACGGCAGGACTTGTTGCCATGGCTGGGGCCACGGCGAGGGCCGCGACGACTAGAGTCCGGGAGAGCATTATGGACGAGATGTGATATTAACAATACAGGGTGAGTGTGTGTTTGTTCGTCTGTACACACGAAAAACGAGTGAATGGCCGAGGATGGCTGGGCCGTAGTAAAGGAGCGACTGATGAACTGCAACGGCAGAAGCACACAACGAAAGGACGCAAACAAGACGTTTGCAACGGCCGGAGAGAGCACGCCGTCTGGTGTTGAATTGAACAGGAACCAAGAGGAAGGCAGCGGGAAGAAGACGGCCCTCGGGAGGCAAAGGGAACGGCAGCCTTTCATAGGAGGAGGCCCAACTTAGCCAAGCCAGCTCAGAATGGAAAAGGAGCACCCCTGGAGAGAAAAAGAGGGGGGAGAGAACGGCAGCCCGCTTCCACGATGCGTCCGCTGTCGTTGACATCCGGGCTCGCTGTCCGCAAACAAGGGGGGGGGGGGGGTCCCAGGAAATTATCACGCAGGTGCAAGCAATCCTCCCGCGGGCCCAGACCGTGAATTTCACGATGGGCCATCCACCCGCTGGCGTGCTACCTAACGTTTGAGGAGTCGGTTGCCGCACCATGTATGCTTTGAAGAGGTAGGTATCCCATCGTGATGGTCTCAAGACCGTCAAGAACGCACAAAAGAGTAGGAAGAGAAGAAAAAAAAACATCTCAGTCCTACTACAGGAGATCCTTCTTGCGGTACGGGAGCGTGATAGACCCTCGAACTGGTCGAGTTTCGTTTGTGCTCTACTAACAGCTCGCGAGAGCCAAGGAAGGCGCTGCTGCATTTTGCTTCCCAGAACGGGGTCTGCCTGCATGAATTGTCAGTGCCTGTTGGTTGCCACACACGGCATCTTCAAGCCGTAGAGCCGAGTGGGTGATGCCAGTTCTCCTCCCAAAGAAGAAGGAGCCCCTGCCAAGCCGATATTTCGCTCCAGTTGCACAAGTTCCCCGCGTCGTTGAGGACCAACCGACATTCAGCGGCCATGCCCAGCGCAGGCGTTGCTCGTCTTCCCACGGCGCTTCTGTCCGCTTGCGGCCTTGAGGTGACATGGGCACCCCCAATGGCCGAGCCCGGGCTGACTCAAGCGGCGATGATTTGCTACCATTCGATCACACTCGAGTTTGGAGCACCCCGCCAAGGCGTTTTAGCCAATTTTGAAGAATCCTGCCGCGTGCTGCTAGTTTTGTCCCTGTCTGGCTTACGCAAGAATAACAGTCAGAACGTTGATGCAGCACAGTTCTTCTCAATTCACGTTTCGTCTCGTTAAGCTGGATCGCGACATTTTCGTGTGCAGTGGGCTGGATGCACCGTTCGTGGCCGGCGATCTGGGTTCAGATCGCTTTGCCGCGGCGTTTTTGATCCCTTCCTCCTTGGGCAATGAGGCTCTGCGCCGATCAGCGACCGGCTTGCTCGGCAAGCTTCTCCGTTCTCGCCCTACGGCAGGGGAAGGCCCTGCACATCTCCACAACACGGACGATGCGAGCTCGCCCCGGCCTGTACTGGGCTGCCCTGTGAGAAATCACTTGATGCAATCTACAAACCTGGAATCATACATCTTTGACACCTTCTCGCACTTTTTGCTGCCCGGTGAATGATTCCTTATATGTACCTTACATACACTCTTTGGCAGGAACTTGTGTACGGAATTCAGTATATGGTAGTGCCTACTTTATACGTCAAAATACCCGACTCGCCTAGGTACCTTGGTAATACTCAGACCAGGCACATCGCCACTCAATCCAACCAACAATCTTCCTTGGCCCTCAATATTCTTGGTTAACTCGGCTCCCATTCAATAAATCACCTGTTACACCATCTTGGCGGCATCTTGAATGATGCCGTTTCTCCGTTGTTAACACGGGGCCTTGCTTTGACCCGAGGTCTTTCTCGTCTATGCGATGTTGTAAGTTCCCTCTGGTCTGGTCACACAGTGACAGAATCGCCGCGCTCACTCGATCCGAAATCTTTTTGAGGAAGACGGGAAGAGGCACTAACAGCGATGCGTGACCCTGCTTGAGGACGATCGCTGAAGCGACAACCAGGGTTATGTAGTTTTAAACACGACGCCAAGGGTCAGATATAAGTTGACTTGATATTGTCGACCTCCAGGGGGCTCATTGGTTGTGGAAGACGCGTCCAGGAAAATGCCAAACAGCACTGACGCACTACATGGACGGCACAAGTGCAATGCATACCGCCGTAGTTACAGGTTTCGTAGACCCGTCGCCTAGAAAGTCACCCCTGGGCTTACGGTTGATGCTCGAGACAACTAGTGACAAGGAGATGAGGTGCTTTTTCGGATGCTTGGAAACTGCATAGCTTTCTTTGGTCCGTGACGTAGGTACTCGATCCATGGCCGTATTATGCCTCATAGGTTGGGAACTGGTATGGCAGAGACTTGACTCTCCATACTACGTAGAACCAACTTAATCTGGTTCGACCAGAAGGGCCTGTGATATGGACCATCGCCGTTAACAACTCCCGCAACGAAGTTGAGCAAAAACTCGGAATCAAAGTGTAGCCCGCCGTCCCTGCTTGTCTGGATATTTGCTTCAATGGCTCGTAGGGGGTCGGTTACGCATCGAGTTGGGAGCTCCCGGGAGCTCTCCCTCTCTCCGTTCCCCCCGCCCCTTTTTTTTTAAAAAAAAAAATTCCACGCCTTGCATCTCTAATGGTCTGGGGCCTAGTCTCTGTCCACTCGTCCGATATCTAAGCTAGTAACTGCCCTTGCAACAGAAGGGCCTCTTTAACCATCCTCTACCATGTGATTGCTCTAGCAGCCTGTCAATATTATAAATCTATTTTCCTGAGCAATGAAGTTGGTATGTAGGTACTCAAAGTGATGTATACGAGCTACAAACAGCGTAGATCAGCGAGGGGGAGACAGGGACTTGATGGCCGAGAGACGGAGAGTGGAATGATGAGTTCATGGCAATCTGGAAAAGAGGCCCTAAAACATCTTGGATTTGAAGCACCAACGAAGAACTGCTGGACAGGAAAAGCGCAGGTTTACCAAGTCACTGATACCTCCTAGATGCTCTCTCCAAAACTGTTACACACGAGAACGTTTCTCAACCCGGCGATGCTCTGAAATGAAGCTCCTGTCAATAATAACAAGACAGCGAGAAGAAAAAAAATCATGTGGCATTACGATTGCTGACTAGTAACTTGTACACCCTGCAAATACCCGGTCAGGATCAAGAAGGCCAATTACCTGGCGCCTTTTAGATACAGAAAACATATTGCCTGTCCTTCCAGCGTAGTAACTACGGCGCTTAGGTGCTCTAGAAGCGCAGGAGGTATTACATCAGAACGCCTAGGAAAGTCCGCCCTTGGCGTTGACTCAAGGCCCCAGCTAACGCGTGACCGTCATATTCTACTTTTGAAAGCCTACCATACTTACGACGAGGAACGTTAGCAGATCTCTTGAGATCGCTAATGAGACCTGCCAGGTGCGAATCCTTGTCGGCGCGATCGAGGCTCCCATCGAACATCGCCAATGTCGCGGCAAGTCTGTGGGTGCATGGATGCCCTGCCAGATGGAAAAGCCTCGGAAGCCATCAGAATCAACCTAATCCATCCCTTGGACGTGTTCATCCGGGCTGGTTTTTGCCTTAAGCTCAAGCTGACCGCAGGCGTGGGTTTGTGGTTACACCGACAGGCATGTAACAAAGACGCCTACACTTTGCAGAGATGGCACCTGACACAAATGTAACCATTGATACGTAAGTTACCTATTATACTTACTGTGTACAGTACCTGTTCGTAACGTAGCCGCAGCTTCTTGATGACCACTCGCATTCCCCAGTCCAAGCTGCTGCGCCATCCCGTGCTCTGCAAGCGCTGCAATCACCGGTATTACAGTACTGCGGAGCGGAAACGCCGACCTTCGCACACGCTCCACTCCTGCTGCAGGGTCTTGCACGATGCCGTAATCATCCCAAACCGGTTTCCGCCTGCCCGCAGCGGCCGTGGGCTGTTGCAGGGAAATCCAAGCCTATTCAGGGCACATCCGAGCAATGCTGAGCCACAACCGACAGGCATCTTGATCGATTCACAAACCATGCCTTTTCGGCGATCTTTAACAGCAGTCATACGCCGAGAAACTGCATAATAACAGCTTTTCAGAGCTACAACTAGGGTAATCCCCACAGATCCGGCGTTCCAAGGGCTTTCAGGTTATTTTTGGCCTTGATGGGGATTTTCGGCATTTAGGACAGCCCTGCATTGTCCGGCAGAAACTCCGCGATCTTGTCCTGTCACCTATGGACGACATTTCCAAGGCCGCCATGCTGGGTACTGTACACACCGGGCCATGTATTTTGCAGTGTACAGAGTAGGACGGAGAGCATGTCCACGATGGAAAGACTGATCGAATCGTCAAAGGGATGCACGCAATGTATGCAGCCTACATTCTCGGAAGGCAATCATCCCGTCTGTAGCCAGCACAACTCACGACAGGGCAAATGCAAAACAGCGAGTGGCATGGGACGAACCGGCGTCAACTGCCGTGGGTAACGTTCGCTTGTCGAAATGCTTTTGGGAGCGGCGACGACAGCTATGGGGTAAGTGGAGGTGGCGGGATCGACAAGACTACTGGGCGTCGGACGGCGCAAGCTGGATCACTACACAAGTTCATACCTCTTCCAAAAAAAGGGGGGAAATAACTATGAAGAAGAGAAACACAAGCACTGATTGAGTGGTTTTTATCCATTACATTACAGTACGCAGCAGTACAAGTACGGAGTAACTGCCTGAAGCTCCTCCGTATTGCCGGGAAGAAAATGCGGAGAGATCCCAGTCGGTCATTCGTTAAAGAACCGTCGAATGCTGACCACTTGGGTTGCCTCGTGTGTGCCGTCGGGATACGAGCACCGTTGACACCGTGACCGAGAAACATTTGAGCCAAGATTTTCCCCCTTGCCTCGCATATCCCTTAGGACCCCTGTCGAAACCCCTTCTTGTCCGCGTTTCTCGGAGTCCCACGCAATCTGCCGACAAGAGCGACTTTTGCTCAGCCCATTCTCTTCTTTCAGACGCTCTTCACTATCCCAAGAAAAATACTAAAAAAAAAAAAAAAATAAAAGAAACCCATCCACTCGTTTCCTTTCTTTCTCAACCTTCCCCGCTTTCGCTCGCTAACCGGTTTCATTCCACGTTTCGTTGTCACGGGTGTTCACTGCGCGACTGGATTAACTACCCAGTTTCCCGCAACCTGAGGCACGAGTTGTATTTCGACCCACTCGGTCACACGGGCAAACCCTTCATTTCGCTGTGTCCGTCACCTCGCTGTCCGACCGCTTCGCCTGCCACTCACGTCGTCGGTTCGACCTGAACGATCCCTAAAAGCGTGCAGCGGTTTGCGAATTGTGGACCACTCGCGCAGACATCGGAACGGCCTCTCCTTCCCGGGCGTGAACGCCTCTTAGAGAGTCTCGTTTCACCCGCGCGTGGAACCGCCATCGACACTGTTCTGGGTTCGGTTTTACGGCAACACCGGCCAAAATGCAGCTCAATAGAGCGCTCAGGTTTTTAGTCTTGGGGCTTTCGGCCATATCAGTCGCCGAGGCTACCTTTGGTCGTATCAACGTTGCCGGACGCGATGTGAAGGGACTCCAGCCGTTACAGGATGAGGAGGAAAATGTGACAACCGATTCCAGTCCCGCAACGTCGACGAATCCGCCCGAGGAACCGTCTACAACATCCAGTTCGGAGGAACCGACCTCAGAACCCGAGACCAGCAGTAACACCCCTTCCTCCTCCTCCACGACGACGAAGCCGCCCCCCGCCACGTCGAGCTCGGAGACACCTAAGCCGCCGTCCACTTCGACATCCAACGAGGAGCCGACTCCAACGAGCTCGAAGGAGGGTGATGACGACCAGGACACCCGCACGTCGTCGAGCAATGGCCCCCAGCCGACATCTACACCAACCAAGCAGCCCGAGCCGTCGACCTACATCATCACTCGGATCATCACATCCACCCGCGACGACGGCTCTCCGGTGACCTACACTAGCGAGACGAAGACGACGCAGACCCCCGGCCTGGCGGCCCCCGGCAGCAACAACGACCAATCCTCGGGCATGTCGACGCAGACGCGCAACACCGTCATCGGCGTGGTGGTCGGCGTGGGCGGCGCCATCGTCCTCGGCGGCCTGGCGCTGGTCGCCTGGCGCATCTGGGGCCGCAAGAAGCCCCAGGAAGAGAGCGACGGGCTGATGGACTACAACAGCGCCATCGAGAGCAAGCCCGACTCGGGCGGCCCCGGAGCCGCCCGCTCGCCCTTCCAGAGCACGCTCGAGAGCTACCACGCGCCGACCCAGGTCAACACGGCGTCCAACTTCTGAGACACCTCTTTCGCCGGTGCCGCTGAGAAGCTGGGCCTTCACGATTCTTCCTTTAGCTCGCTTCGTCCGTCGCCAGTTCCGTTTCCTTCATCCATCCCATCAAGGGGGAGGGAGGGAGGGGGGGGAGGAGAGCGACAAGGAGTTTCGAGCATCGGTTCTTTTTTTTTATTCCTGCGTCCTTTCGGAGCGTCGTTTGATAGGGTAGCCGGAGCAACGTTTGCCGTCACGTCAGCACATTCCGCCGGAAGGATATGATCCTGTGTGGTAAAGACGTGGTTCGGTACGGACCTCCGATTGATGATTCCAGTCTCCAGGCGGTTGGTAGGAAGGCTCGCGGCGTTTTTTACGTTGCCCTTGCTTATGTCTCGAGGAGCGCGCTAGATGGAACATATGGAGATATCAAACGAAGAGCCCTACTTTTTACTATTTCCCTTTATGTTCTTGATGGCTTCTTCTGTTTGCAGTTGATGTGGTCGGTCCCTCGAGATCGCGCAAAATACCTCAGGACATGTAGGACCTTTTAATAATATCACACTCATCCAAACAACGTCATGTGGGGGATGGCCACGCTTTTGCATGGCAGAACACGCGCGTAACACGGACATCATTGCTCGCGTGCTGCTGCACCGCAAAGCCCTCATCCCAAACTTGAGCACGCAGTTGATGCAATGCAGGAACAGGTTCTGATATTCCTGTCGGTGCTCGGGCGTGGATATCACCATGTCACGTGCAGGAGAAAGCCCAATCCCCCTTTCTGGGTCACCGTCTTGTCTCAAGATAGTTTCATCAGAGGGCCTTAGCACGCTGGGCAGCGACAGCAGCTGGGCTTTATAGGTCATCGAATGGAACTTGGTGTGCTGTAAAAATGTGCTACATGATATTATAACTTCGTGCCTCGAGTACTTTGTACTTGGATTCGCCTCTCTAGACCAATGTAGCTTTGTTGATGGCCTCGCCATCCAAAGGGGTTCAGATGCTTCGAATTTGACATCATATTTCTCGCCGCAGTTCTAGTTCGAGACGAGTTGGGAAACGGTAACGTCCCATATAGCAGCCGAGGAACACCACATGATGTCTCTCGCGGCTCTCCTCCTCTTCACCGCGTGGATTGTCCTCGCCCTCGCCTCCTCCAATGTCGATAGCACAAGATACGGCCAGAGTGAGTTCCGCATGGCCGTCGTCCTTCCCCGGCGGCAGCAGCAAGGCCGCACCAATCTGCAAGCATTCTCCGGGGCACTGGGCGGCGTGGGGCCCCCGGCCATCACCAACTCGGGGAACCCGGAGAGGCCATATGAGGTCGACGGCGATACTTTCGTACGCCACTCCCGGTCTTACCTTTTTTCTTTTTATACGAAGCACCCGAGCCGGGCTTATCGGGCCTGGTGGTCAGAAAAGAAAACATCGTTTCACTAATAGAATGCCTCGCAGCCGGATTACGATACAGCCGCAAACCGGGCATGTGACAACCAAAAGAACGCGTGTGCGGACATGGCGAACACCAAACCCGGGGTGGGCTTCAAGGTGAGCGATTGTGACCGGCAAAATGGTGAGTTCATTCGCCCCGGGGGTTCTTATTCTTCTTCCATTGTTGAGGCTGACAATCCCGCGTGTTTCAAATGACAGAACAATGCAAGAGCGCGGCGTCTGCGGCTACTGTGAAAAAGTTCCCGCCGTCATCCCCGGTGTTGGTAGGCTCGGATGATACTTTCGATTTCTTTTGCGAGGTCTGAGCCCTAGGACGGTGGGTTTGGTTTGTGTTTGAGAAACGCGGTTTCTGTTCTTCCTAGGGTACTTCGGAGGTTCGGCGCGAAGGGAAAAATAACGGTGATTTCGTCAGCCATGGGGATCCGGAGCTCGGGAGCTTGCTTTGGTTCGTTGCTCTCTGGTGTTTTGCTACCATGCGGGCGTTGGACTCCTGCACATTTGAGACACACCAATCAGGAATCTTTGACTGTCTGGCAACGAGGTGGCTTACTCGGGCATCAGTTAGGCCTAACTGCGTCATTGTTTCCGCATAACTGAGCTGGCTTATCATTGTTGGCTGCTTGTCTTTATCGGGTGCTGTCTGCATTCGAACGTGGTGGTCTCTGTTCACACTTTGTTCCCAACTATTTTTTTTTTTTGTTTTTGAGTTGAAAGGAGCGACGGAAGAACATATCTGAAGAAAACGTTGTCCGTTATCCAAATCGAAGCACTCGGCGCTGGAGGACATTAAAGAGACAAACAACGTGATCACAAGCCCTCAGGTTCCAACGAGAGAGCAAGCAAGATGCCTGCTACAAGGACCCTGAGGTTGTTCCTGCTTTGTTAGCGCGTTGCCGCCGTACGCAGCAACTCGTTGTAAGCCCCCGGCCCCGGCCCCGGCCCCGCGGTTTCAGTGGACCCTTGTGTTTAGGGGGTGGCCCACCCAACTCTCTGCCTCATGCACGTGTGTCGTGGCTGCTCTGAGTTGTTCAACGTAAAGCCTTGTATGTACATTGAGGCTCAGGATGCGGACCTGGCTGCCATCGCGAAATGGAAAGAAAAACTGGCGACTGCTTCTCTCGGCACCCTCGTCAATATTTTAGGGTGCAATTGTTACGAGTGACATGGCGACAGGGGCTGTTGTCGGCAAATCCATACAGTTGCCTGTGCACTCGGTACCAACCATCCGCCAAATAGGAGTGAAATTACCGGCCAAAGCATGTGGATCGGGCAGGGGAGTTGATTGATTAAACAAAGCTGTTTCCGGCCAAAAAAAATCGGCGATTGCCAGCCGGCGGCCCACGATTCCTCCTCCGAGTCCCTTTAAGCCAGCATCTCGCGGACACTCCTCGCGTTCCCTCGGTGCGTGGTGCAGGCTTCGAGTCTCCTCAATCACCATCACGCTCAAGTCGACCTTTGGCAGCGATTGCACAAGCCTCGATGTGCCTCCATGTCGCAACCCTTCGGATTTTTGTTCTTCTTGTCGCTCCTTAATTCTGCCAGACAGTACTCCGTAAATTAGCTCCGTTGTAATCTGTTTCCCTTTTTTTTGTTTTTTTGTTTTTTTTACCGGTTCGACCAGCAGCACATCGTCGTCCGCCGCAACTCGCCGAAAACGCGTCGCGTACGGCTCGCTTCACCGACAACCACAACATCCTTGCCAGGGGTTACCCGTCAACATTGTTATCCCCGCTTGAGCGGAGATCGGCTTGGAAAAGCGTGGGGTTTGAGAGCATAATAGAGACTTGGTGCAGACGATACCCGGAGTCGTCTGCGCTGATCTCCTCTCGGTAAGCCTGAGCCTGCAGGCATTGCTACGCCGCCCACAAGTTTCCAGGCACCCAGCCGTGTCGAAGCTGACAATACATTCTCCTCCTCCTCTTGGGAACCAGTGAAAACGACATTCGCAAAGCTGTCGCCGAAAACCCCCCCTCGTGCATCGGCACAGGACCGACGGAGGAACTCTTGGGAACCAGATAAACCGCCGCCGGCTGCGTCTCCTGCGCTCTCCAGTGCCTCGACCGCCGACGGCGAGGCCTCTCCCGAGCTCCCGCCTCTCCCAGCGCCCAGACTGCCCGAGCGCGTCCTTGGGCTGCTGAGGACTCCGCCGGACGATCGTGCAGAGTCGGAGGACGGCAGTGCTGCAGACTACGGCGCCAATCCGTGGGGGTCGCCATATCCCCCACACCTTCGGAACCGGAGTTCGAGCAGCCCGAGCGCGAGCAGCGAGACGTCGGAAGACTCGCCGGTCCATCGGCTGGAGCTTCAGACCCCGTTCCTGCGGCCCGCCCCGCCCACACAAGACTCCCAGCCACGGGCACGACTGCCCGAGATCAGTGCGGCCGCGGCCGTCCTCGCTAACCGGGCGAGACGTATCGCGAACGGCATCACCGAGGGCTGGATCCGGCAGCACACCGCCGGGGGCGCTGTCGAGCAGGAGAGGCGGCATTGGTTCAGCGACGGAGACAGCGAGAACTCTTCACTGAACGACTCGCTCTCCGGCGAGGAAGCTGCCTGGCTAGGCGACGACAACGTCCAGACGCCCAAGGCCAAGGCACGCCGCAACGGGGACAGCGTCAGGATCGGACAGGCTTCTCGCGGCGGACTAGGGAAACAGTCTAGCAACGAGACGCTCCGGCCGTCGCACCCGAGCCGCAGAAAAGGAGCCGCGGCTGCGACAATGGCGTCCTCGGACGACCTGGCCACGCCCGATAGCGTAGCAGAATCCAACCCAACTGCCGGGCCGACCCAGAGACCTCACACCCCTACAGCCGATCACAATGCAGGGCCGAACCCAACCGCCGCCGGCGGTCCCGATCCCGGGCCCAACCCCCCGCTCACGCCGTCGAGAGCGGTCAAGCGGGCAGCAACCGCGACGCCGCCGCGTGTGAAGAAGAAGATCCCTTGGAAGGGCAAGAGCGTGATCGTGCTGCTCCCCAAGGACGATGAGCGTGGTCAGCCCGGGAAACGCCCTATTCCCCTAACAGAGGCCAACGTCATCGGCATGCTCCGAAGTTGGCAGGAGCTCGGCTACGACATTGGCGGCTTTGATCTGTACGAGCCGGACGAGGATGCAGACCCCAGGGATTTGTCACAAAGCAAGCGTGCCTGGCCAGACCCTGCAGACATACTACAGGAGCTGCAGGAGCGTGACTTCAAGGTGGTTCTTCCAGACTTGAATGGTAAGCAAGCAAACACCCTCCCCCCCCCCCCCCCCCCCCCCCCCCCGGCTTTCGGAGAGGCCTGAGATTCGGTGCTAACAGAGCGTCTGCAGCGTGGAAGAGGTATGTCGACGAGTTGAACGAGGCGAAGCTCCGCGCACTTGGGGTTTCATTTGCGGACGAAGAGCCCCCTCCGCCGTCGATTTCCCCGGCGTCTGCACTTAGCAGACAGCCGTCCATTGCGCAATACCCGCCGCTCCCATTTTCTCCGCCCATCCCGACATCGTCGGCGTCTAGTAACCAGGCGCTCGCCGGGTTCCCCTTCCCCGCCCAGCTCGTGACGTCCGCCGCTCAGAGCCCCGGTGTCCCAGCCGGAGTCTCGCCGGGACCGTTTGGAGCCAAATTCAATCCCCGCGCATCGATCTCGGGATCATCACCACATGCGTGGTCTCCACAATTGCTGCTGCAACAAGGTCATCGCGGCGGTTCGCCCTCCCTTGCTAATCTCGGGGCGGTCATGTCGCCGGCGTCGCCCTTCTCTCCCGACGGAATACCGGGTTCTCTGGGACATCAACGTCACCAGTCACTCCAGTTTTCTACCTTGCCGCATCAATTCCAGCCCCCAGTCAGGGCCTCGCCTCGTCTTCAGGAGCTCCGCGAGGTGGACGAGGAAGCAGTGGCCGACGCTCCTCCCGCGACTTCTGAGCAGCGCTTTGTCCGCCACAACGCCAGTGACAGCCTGCAAAGAGAAATTGACGAGGCGGAGTACCACTTGGAGGAACAGATGCGGTCACAGCTTGACAATGACCAAGATTACAGTCCGCACAACGACAAGGACAAGCCAGAGGCGGGTCCGAGCAGCTCGGCCCTTGGCCATGCGGGAGACCAGCTTATGCAGTTCGCACCCCAGTCTCATCGGTTTGCCAGTGACGCGGACGGCCTCGTTCTACATCATCCCCGGCCCCATAGCCGTGGACATTCGCTGTCCCAGAAGTACTTCACCGAGGACGATGCCTCCAAACAGGGAGCGTTCAGGCCCACGCTGCAGCAGATCAGTGCCCAGCCGGCCGAAGAGGACGAGATCGAGACGAATCCGAGCAACCTGGGGACGCCCGTGCGAGCATTGGAGTTCTCCAAGCTCGTACATCAGCGCGGTTTCTCCACCGCCAGCAACCCGTGGACCGAGGAGCCTAGCAACCCTCCCAAGAGCAGCCATCAACCCCACCAGAGCCATGGCAGTGTTTCCTCCTTCTCAAAGCTCAATGTGGAGGCGCCCGAGTTCAAGTTCAACCCCACGGGTACTTTCAGTCCCACTAGTGCTTTCAACCCCACGACGAGCACCTTCAACCCGGGCGCGTTCAGTTTCACAAGCAACTCGTTCCAGCCCATGGCGTTCAACGCTGGCATGAACTCGGCCACGTTGAGCCAACCCCGTTTACCGACGACTGGCTCTTCCAAGATCAACGTCAACGCTCCTGTCTTCTCGCCGGGCCAGAGCGAGTTCAGCTTCTCGACCACAGGCCCCAAGTTCCGACCAGATGCCCCGGCTTTCACTCCCCATTCATTGTCTACGTCGCTCACGAGCCCCATCACGTCGGGGCCCGAGAGTGGTAGCAACCTGGGCGGCTCCGTATTTGGCACCATTGACCTCAAGGGTGCCGACCACGCCAAGCCCGGCAAGAGGTCCAAGGCCATCCCGATTGTTGCGCCAGACCGTCGGAAATCTCCTGCAGCCAGTGGCCCGCAGTATGACGCCGACGGTCGCCCGGTTGTCGACGAGTCCCGCATCAAGAGGGCTCGGGCAAATGCCGAGAATGGCGACGATGTACCGCTTTTCGCCGAGCGCGCTAAGGAGGACACGCCCGTCCCTGTGTCGCAGCCGGATACATCCGGTCAAGAGGATGGCCTGCCGGTGGAGGAGAAATCGTTTGATGAGTCTAATCTGGGCATGTCGTCAACCATGGTCTCCGAGACGACAGATACGAAGGCCACAGTTAGCCCGTCTGAACCCTCGCCGGAACAAGCCACGGTGAAGTGGGCACCCTTCGAGTTCAACAACAAGTCGGATGCGCAAGCCTTCAACGATGCGAGGCCGTTCGATCCTGAAGCGCTCAAGCCTGCTCATAAAAAGTCGTTGTCTGCAACCGCGAAGGAGTTCGTGCCGGGTGCGGCAGTATGGGAGGCGGCCGTTGAACAGGCTGAGGAGCCTGTTGTGGACCAGAAGTCCGTTCAGCCTGTTGCCGGAGATGCAGACACGGCAGCCGAGGACGATGCCGTCGCTATCTCCGCAAAGGCGCCCGAACGCTCCGAGCAAGAGGAAGCGGCACAACCTCCCGAAGAGCAGGCCGAAGAAGGAGAAGTTGCAGATGCTACCACTGCGCCCGCGGAGCCCGGTCCGCAAACGCTCTCCTCGGAAAAGGGGCTTTCCGCTTCACGATATGCCCAGGCTTCGCCGCCTCCGCCGCCGCAGCCCAAACGAACTGGCCTGGCCGCCTCCCGCTTCGCCGCCCCTCCTCCCTCACCACCCTCGGAGGATGCGCCGGTTGCCGACCACACCGTCTCACCTCTGTCTGCTGAGGAACAGCCTGCCATGCCAAATGGCGAGCAGGCAGCAGGCGAGCCGTCCATGGCTGATATAGATGAAGTGATGCGTCTTATGAACGAGAACCCGGATATGGGCGTGAACAGGACGTACGATGATCATTCACCGTGGCATGAGCACAGCCCGTCGCCTCAGTCTCCCATTCCTCATGCCGTAGAGTCGTCACCTTCTCGCCTGCCCCCGAGCTACTCTCGCAGCGACGCTCCGAGCCCGAGCCAGGCGGATGGTCTTCAATCAGCGGCTGTGGAGCTGGAAGATGCCTCTGTTGAACCCCCTCGCAGCGGCCAGTCCGTCGAGGGCGCTATTCACCGTCTCAACGGAGGCGAGAGCCTGCCTGCTAGTGACTGGGAAGGCGTCTTCGGTGAAGAGGAGCAGAACGAGCTCGAGTCACGGGTTGGCTTCTTCGACGGCCGTGTCAACCAGCTTGTCGGTGGCTTGCTTGACGCGCGCCTCGGCCCTCTTGAGCGGACTCTGGATAGTATCAACCGGGCTCTGTCGAGGCGGACTCGATCCAGCCGTCGCGAGGGAGGCAGCATTTCTGTTGACAACCGTGACAGCGACGCCGATGATGAGGATGATGAGGTGCCCGGTCCGCCGCGGTCCCTCAGTCCACGTCGCGACCGCAAGATGGAGCAAATTCGCGCCGCTGTTCTGGACGCATTTGCTGTGCAGCGCCGGAACCAGTCAGCAGAGCTCCGGCCTTCTACCTCGCAGGCATCGGATAACTCTTTTGTCCTGAAGGCACTGGAGGAGATGAGGGAGCAGATGAAGGAGCAGCTCGGCCGCTCAGTCCAGCCTGCAATCCGCAGCGAAGAAATCAGGAGCATCCTGGAGGATGTTGTGGAGCGCCGCATTCCGCCTCCACAGCCGGCCGCGGATAAGGATGAGCAACTCAACGAGCTTCAAGCCCGCGTTGCTGAGCTAGAACAACAAGTTGTTGCCGAACGAACCAAGGCCGAGGCCGAGGCATCGGCGAGGCGGGCCGCCGAGGACCGGGCCGCCGAGGCCAATCGTGAACTGCACTCTGCTGCTACCAGGATTGAGGTCGAGATGATGAACAAGAGCGCGTTGAACCGGCGGATTGCCGACCTCGAAGAGCGACTGCAGCATGCGGAGGGCCAAGCGGAAGAGGAAGTCAAGGGCCGAAGAGCAGCGGAGGATCGCCTCTCTGAAGTCCAACGCCTGCTTCGGATATCGTCCGAGGAAGAGACGCGGCTCCGGGAGCTTGTCGACGAGAAGGACCAGAGGATCAAGTCAATCGAGGCCGTCAATAGCAAGAATGCGATGCGTCTCACCGTCTTGGAGGCAAGCCAGGCCAATGTCCACCAGGCCCAGAGCGAAGCCCAGAACCGGATCAACTCGCTTGAGGCTGACGCCCGCGAGGCGCGCAAGGAAGCTCAGCACTGGCGGTCCGAGACTGATCGCATCGTCGCCATCATCCAAAGGCGTGACAAGGATCTTGCCCAGGCCCTCGACGAGAACAAGGCTATGCACAAGCTTATCGACACCCTGGGCACCCAGCTGCAGGAAAACGAGCGCGTGCGTGACACCTGGCGTGCCAAGTTCATCGCGATGCAAGACGAAATGGCCCAGGCGACCAAAGCCATCACCGAGGAAAATGCTCGGCGGATCAAGAAGGAGCAGGCGCTGCTCGCCAAGCAAGAGGTTCTCGAGGCCAGACTGCAGGCTGAGGCCAGGACCCGAGAGCGTATCGAGACGGAGCTCGAGAGGCTGGAGATGGGTGAGCGCCAAGGCATGAGGGCTGTCGCCGAGTGTAAGAGGCTGGAGGGCCTTCTGGCCGAGTTGCGCGCCGAGAACCACAAGCTCCACCAGAGCGCTCTCCGCTACCAGGCCGAGTTCCGAGAGGCCAGAGAATCGGGCGCGCGCGAGGTCCAACGTACGCGCGAGGCAATGCAGGCCGAAGTGGAGAACGCGAATCACCAGGTCAACGTCGCTCGCGAGGAGCTCGAGGCCCAGGTGTCGCGGCTCCGGGCCGAGCTCGACCAAGTCAGGTTGGATGCGGACACGGCCAAGGCCCGCCACGATATGCTCCTCGAGGAAGCACAGAATTCGAAGCAGGCCGAGATAGAGGAGCTGGTGCGGAAGCACCAGAATGAGGTCGAGGACTTGCAGGCGCGCTACGAGCGTCAGCTCAGCAACACGACGGAGGATGCCCAGAGGGCCGAGCAGAATCTCCTGGAACGTCTCAGCATCTCGACGTCCAAGTCGGAGTACCTGCAGGACAAGGTGGCGCACCTGGAGGAGAAGCTGGAGATTGCCAGGGAGGCCGCCCGGGCGGCCGCTCAGGCCGCGAAGTCTGCTTCCGGCTCCGGAACTGCAGCCGCTCAACCCGAGCCCGCCGCCTCATCGCGTCAGCTTGAACTGCCAGAAAAGATATCGCCGCAAGCCCTGCGCGAATCCATCATGGTATTGCAGGAGCAGCTGCAGGAACGGGAGCAGAGGATCGAGGAGCTGGAGACCAAGCTCTCCAAGACTGACCCGGAGGCCGAGGTCAAGATTTCGAAGCGCGACGACGAGATCATCTGGCTTCGCGAACTTCTCGCCGTGCGCCACTCGGATCTTCAAGACATCATCACTGCTCTAAGCCGTGATGACTACGACAAGAACGCCGTCAAGGACGCTGCCATCCGTCTCAAGGCGAACCTGCAGATGGAGGAGCAGGAGCGCGAGAGGGCGATGAACGGGGGCTCGGCCATCAATCTGCCTAATATCGCGGCCACGATCCAGGCCGCAACCCCTCGAGTTGCCCAGGCGGTCGGCCCTCTCGCCGCAGCATGGGGCAACTGGCGGAAGGCGCGGGAGCTCGGCAGCGTCCTGTCGTCTCCCGCCCCGGCCAACGGAAAGGCGTCGACGCCCTCGCGGGCTAGCTCTGCCTCGAGTGGTCTCTTCGGTGGACTCATGACACCTCCGGCATCTCGCATGCGCACAACACCCCCGAACCAAGCCAAGCAGCCGACCGCGTTCTCCAGCACGGGACGCCGGTTCACGGCGCAAGACCTCGCCAACAGGCCGAAGCCGCCGCGTTCCTCAGCCTCCCCTTCGCTCGCAGACGACGCGAAGGGTAAAGCGCCCGCGGCAGCCGCGCAAGAGACGCCTCAGCGGCGCCCGCTCGCCGAGCCTGTCACGCCGCCCATGATGAGCTCTAAGACGTATGATGATGATGCCCAGGCCGAGGACTTTGATGATGCCGGGTTCTTCGAGGACTAAAATAACGAAGAAAGAAGGGGGGTGGGAAGGGGAAGGACCTGACCTCTCACCACCTTCTGAATAACCAATCTAAACCCTTTTCCTTTGTCGATTTTTCCTTGCTGTCAGAGAAAGATCATGGAGGAAGCGCATTGTAGAGCAGCATGTGGCAGCGCAATTACGGCAGTGGTGACAGCGATGCTTTCTGAGATACATCAGCCTATTGTTTTGTTTTATTCTTTTTTTGTTCCTTTTTTTCTCTCTTCTTTTTTAGCCCCCAAGCCTTTCTTTTCCTCTTGCAATAATTCTTCTTCTACCTCATTTGCACACGCAGCGCTCGGAACTGGAGGCTGGACTAGAATGATACCCCCCCCCACCGAACCGTTTGATCATAACAATTGGTATTGGTGTCTTGTTACTGAACATTGGTTCAGGACGCTTAGGTGGTGTTTCCTTACATATAGTAATCCTTCTGTTGTGGTAGATAATACACACACACCCACCTCCTTCTTGACTCGGTGACGGCTGATGTGTGATTCGTGTTTTTTTTTTCTCCCTTTCGGGATATTGGGCCTGATCAGGTTGGTTGTTGAGCTCCTATCGGGACAGAGAGCATGCTACACATTGAAGGAGGGCGAGTACGTATCTAATACGACTGCATTGGCGAGGCGGCCCTGTCTTGCGAGTGTATGCCCATTGCCTCTCGACCACTGGTAGAGTCCTTTGGGAACTCACAGCTGTCAGGAGGCGGTCGGCTGGTGAGCGGTATAGGTTGGGTTGTAGTGTAACTATATCGAGGCAACTGATAGTTATTGATGAGTTGGGCCAACGGAGTTGTGGTGGTTGCCAGGTGGGCTATCAGATATCTTGCGCAACACTGACTGACTGATGGTTAAGTTGCTTCTTAGAGAAGATTGACAACCGGACTTTGCTGTCGAGATCTCCATCAGCCAACTTGGGGACTGCAAATCCCCACGTCTCGTGCACCGAAGTGAAGTGGACTCCATCGTACCGTTGGTGGAGACCCGTTAATATCAAGCAAGACCCAGGGCTGACAGGACTGGGGAGAGAGTTTGGTTCTTCGGTTCATTGCTTGGTGCCCACGCCCGTCCAAGCATGATGATGTCGCTCGGGAAGAGACGCCTTCGTGTTCAAGGGCGTGGCCAACGCTGGAATATCCACGCTCGTGATGTGATAGTCCGACGCTCGGAGGAGCTCTTGAGCTCCTTGGTTTGTCTGTCTACGTCTACGAAATCGGGATCGGCTCCTGACGCTGCGGAGATAGAACAGACCAGCCATTAGCGTGATGAACATTCGAAAAAGTGAGCGAACGCGTCGGCGGTTTCAGCCTTCACGGCGCTGCCTTTCGGTTCCCCAACACATTCGCGCTAGTTACTCACTAGTCACCTCAACGACAGTGCTGTTTTTTTTTTTTTAGTCTACGTACGTATGTATGTGCGTACGAATTAGTGTAAGGGATACACCAAGGAGACCAGCGGTGTTGAATGGCCGGGGGACTCTTGTCTGAGACGGAGGAAAAAAAGCAAGCATCGGCGTGTCCCCCCCCAGGGATCGCCTCCGAGAGGGCCATTCCTGAACATTCCTGAACAAGCCGAATTCGTCAGCTGCTGGTTGGCATACGATTGGCTCGCTCCAGCTAAAGGGGGCGGGGGGGGGGACACAGCACGATGCGTGTCTCTCATGAGGTAGCTACCCGACAGCAGGTTGGTCCGAGTGCACTGCGAATAGTTATCACGTCTCTCGTTTGTAATCAAGTGGCAGTCAGTCAGTCAGTCAGTTTGCGCGGCCAGAGGGAGGACAAGAATGCACATCACCATCACCGCCCCAGCGGAGCTCATTCCACTTGTCAGATCTGATCAGGTCATGTCACCTGCCAGAGCTGGGGGTTATGCATGTACTGTATGTAATCCGTACAGTCCGCCGCAGTAAATACCCCCTTATCGGTTCTCTGTATGCGCCGTCTTCTGCCATATTCGATTGAACCATGGCAACCCTTCTCTGAATATATCGGGAAGTATGTGGGTGCGTATGTATGAATGCGTTGGTACATAGTTAGTACCTTACACACGTTGGCTACGGCGCAAGATTGAGCCAGGGTACTCGCTGGTGGCTTCGCCTCGTTCTGGGCTCTCCCATCCGGGCCCTCAATGAGTCTCAGCCTTCCCTAGTAGGATGTTGCAGGCCTCGAACGAGAGAAAGAAGATGAAGGGGAAATTTTTCTGAACACACATAAAAGGAAAAGGAGAAAAAAAAGGGAAGCAAAGAAGGAAGGAAGGAAAGGAAGAGGTGCTTTCTGGACTGCAGCTGCATGTTAACAATGTGTGGAGAGCTGTCCAGTTTTGGCAGGTGCCGATAGCAAGGTAGGAGGTGGCTTTCTGGTTGCCGCTTGCCGGGAATGGCTTCAAACCCGCCCGTCTGGTAGCGACGCCATATCCGTCCGGCTATGTCGACGCCATGACAACGAGCGGCCCTCAGGGTACATACATACACGTGCGGCCGGGTTAGCCTTGTGTGCTATGAATACTGGGCTTGTCAATATCGCCGGCCGGCCGCCTGTGTCACCCAGATGCACAAGAATAATCGAAAAATGCCAGCTTGGATTTGTCAAATTAGCAGATAGTCAGGATACTACTGTGTAAGCTACCTCGAAGGGTCTGCCCATCATCGCCCGGTCCCTTCGCGCCGTAACCGAGTGCTGATGGGGATCCGTGCCCAGAACACCCCCGACGACATGCAGGATAAATATTGATTGGAGCATTTGGCTCTTTCTGGTCGCGAACACTGGTTCTCCCCAGGTTCGTGTTTGCGCGCCGAAAAAAAAAGGCCTCGCTAGGTTATAACTATGGTGGACACGAGCAAAGCCGCCCACCATAACCACATCACTGTTTATTATTACTTGGCTCTTCTACATAGTAGAGTCTCGAAGTGCTGTTTGGTTTGCTGCTCCATGATGATCCCTTCTTTTACAATAACTAGTTACTGTCTCAGAGGTTAATCTGGTACTGTGTGGGCCTACACAAGCCAAGTCCGCGACAGCATGGAACTCGCCCCGCAACCGACCTACCCAACTTTCTGTACACTAGTGCGATGCACACCTGACCTATTACTGCCTTGCTTGCACGAACAACGAACCGTGCATCGTGACCCCCAGAGACTTCTTTTGCCTTCAATTTCATTATTTTTCTTCTCTCTCTCTTTTTTCTTATGTTGCAACGATGGATACGTAAAGGGAGGCTCCGCAAAACGGAGTAAAGCGGTAAGTTTCGAGAAGGACGCGCTCCAGGGCTGACAGAAATGATACGAGTCTTGGTACACTACAGATTACAGTACGGATTACATAGTACATGGGAATCATCACACTTCGCCCCGGGGAGTTGCAGCAGCCTTTCCCGAGCCGGGTCGGCCCCCCCTCCCCCCCCCTTTCCAAAGTGATCAACGTCCGAGTCACTACCAAGTTATGGATCACTGCAGGACGCAACACGCATGCCCAAGGGTCTGGAACCAATGCAGTTAGTGTGTCACTATTTTTGACACCCGAGTCCCTGATCGTCAGCGGCGAGATTGTTGCTCCTGAAGAGAACCGAAGAGCGCGGAAGACGCCACTTCACAACCCAAGATCTGTTAACGGATCTTAGCGCCAGTACGGAGCAATGGCCGTTAACCTTGTTTGACGCCACACAGCTTCATGTCCAGAGCCGAGCGTCCGATGGTGGAGATACACGATGCTAAATCACTACTAACTAGCTTGAGCAGCAGATACAACGTCGTCGACGAGGGAGCCGCTGTAAGAATCGGTCAGTCGATATCGACTAACTAGCTCGTCACCGTTCCTCTGTACCGTACCGACAGAGAAACAAAAGAGGAAAGGGGAAACCGGGGGCCTGAAAAAACCGAAGACGGCTACGGATGATTGCAAGAAGCACGGAGTGATTACGGATTCCACAAGGATCATTTCCCCAGAGGATTTGCGCCAAGGATTCAAGTTACCGAAAGCTGCGATTCCGGTGAGGTTAGGTCGCATAGCACAAGCGACAAGCGAGCAACGTGAGCGTATCGGGCTGTACGGCGCGAAGGTGACAGGTCCCATTCCTTGCCGCTCGCGATGGTGCTTAGGTCGATCACACGAACAAACAAGCCAGACAAGGGTAAGAGTGCTTAGTTACTGCGTAGAGTAAGAAGCCAGAAGTCCTTGCAGGGCATATACGTAGAGTAGCTACATGCCTGAGGCGAACATACTGTATAGGTATTCAAGCATCTAGCCCAGTGTACGGATTAGTGGAAAGCGTTCTCCGCACCCGAGTTAACTAGTGTATTGTCAGGTACATATACATACAGCACCTGCGCAGATAATGAGAAGCTTCTTAACAACCAAAACATACCTTATACGCTCTTCCGTACATAACCCCTCTTTGTATTGCGGTTGGTTTGCTCGCTTGCTCCTCCCCTCGCCAAAAATTCCCGGATGGAGAAAGGAGTTGTCTGGCTGTTGTTCTCATGTTCGGCAACGGATGCTGATTCCGCGCATTGCCTCTCTTTGTCATGTCGCGGTTCCGGATCTCTCCTCCCTCCCTCCGTTCTCCCTTCTCCGATCCACAGTACAGCTCCAGCCTGTCTTGCCTGCTCCCTTGTACTTCTCTCGCGGACAACGGAACGCTGCAACTGTGCAGTTTTCTGTGCTTCTTCGCAGATGCTTATTCTGCACATCGACTCCGCTCTGTGGGAGCCGGCGACAAGGCACAATGCAATGCAGGCGACGGCAAGATGGACTAACCCACTAACTAGCGGCACCCAGGCGTCGACCGCCGCGCGGGAGCCCCACTCGTGACCAAGCAAGCCCTTGCCTATCACCTCCAATCGAGCACCCCTGCAATCACACCACCCTGGACACCCCCTGGACAACCAGCTGAACACACGACATGCGGGCCCCCCTGAGGAAAAAGAACCCAGGCGCTGCACATCGATCGGATCGAGCTTTACCACCCCAAAGAGGCAGAGAGAAGCTGGAGTCGTACCCCGTAGCCCCTACTCGGTACACAACAACACATCATTCCGTCCATACGGACACATATTGATCGGTGTATGCTATGCTTGTCTAGCGGGTACAAACAAGGAGCGAAGACATCAGTTGTGCCTAGACTTTTTTTTTCCCTTATGATAACGTTACTTAAATGTTCTTTGCCTTATATGATATGATGGACTATCCGAAAACTACCGTACCTAGACCAGGACCAGTTGTGGCCCGTACAGGGGGGAGCAAGGGAAGGGAGAGGAAAGGGTATTTATTACACAGTCTAGCTACTAAAAAAAAAGTAAGCAGCATGCGCCGCACGCGGACAATTTGCAAATGCCAGCGCCACGGGAAAGCTGCCAATTGTCAATGCGCGTACTCCGTAGACGGGACGGGAACCTTTCTACGTGGCCCGTGCTTTGTGCTGGAACGCAACACCTCGTCGCTCGCCTTGCCTCGACAAGAGCAAAAAAAAAAAAAAAAAAAAAACATATAGAGGAGATGCCTGCAGTGCGGGAGGACCTGGTAGTTACGTGTAGGTGGTATTTGTACATTAGGATTGTTATGCATATATGCACGTAACTACATGCTACATTTATACACGCGTAAAAAACCAAGGGACTAGTGAGCGCGGAGAGTTGCCGTGTTGATCCCTATCCCGGCTGACAAAGTGTCTCAGGGACAGTCAAACTCTAGGCCCGGCAAGCTCCAGCCGTACGCTTGCCTACTTGTATGGATCTGTGTATTCCGTACCTACCTATCTATATATGCACATATATAGTTACTGTCCATACATTCACGACACCACTCTTACCCTCTATGTACACCACACAGTGCATCCTACACTTGACGAACGCGTCTTTTGTCAAAGTGGGCTGCCAAGCAAGTGAAGATGATGAGGCTTGGCCAGGGAGTAGTTACTTGATCCTACTGTCAGCACACTTCTATTGTGGATCCCGCTTTCAGGTTTAAGCGAATATGGAACACAGAGCTGCTCATTATATCTCAGCTCTCGAGAATCCGCGATCAATGCCGTGTAAGTCGTGCACCAAAGAAGAATTGCTAACTTCCGACTACACGAGAAAACGAACACCTCTGTTTGGAAGGAATTACCTACTCTGTAGTCCCCCCAACCACCAGCATCCAAGACTCCGAGGTGAGGACTTCTCCAGGGTGGGCAATAACTATTGTTGAGGGAAGGGGTGCTTAGTGTAATCTGAGTTTGGACCGGTGTGGATCTGATCCCTGCTGCACATCATGCTTTTTCGACGCGCTCGATGAGGCCGCTAGTTATCCTCCAGTTGAGCAGCAATCCTTCTGCGCTCTGACAGCAATCCATGAGTGTACATACATACAGATCACATTACAATACACTACATCCCGGAGGAGATGCCTCCAAGCACTTTCATCCCGCGTTCGTCTTTGGCACGGAAACGGTAAACGCAAAATTGACCGACTTCCCGGATCCCGGGCACGTTTTCTTAGATAAACCCTCGTGTCGATGGAATGGCAAACCCTCCATTGTCCACGGCCCGCGGACTGTACTGTACATCCATCCCCCGGAACAGCGGGATGCTTTGGAACCTCTGGGGGCCCTGCGGGTTAGAGGCGCGAGCGCTTCTTGAGCTTTTGGGGGCCCCCTTCTCCTCCCTTCTCTCTACCCCCTCTTCACCCGCGCTAGCTCTGATTCAAGCCAAGAGTGCATGGGCTACTCGTGAAGACATCCTGTTATACAAGCTTGCCTGCGTGCATACTTTAGTAATGTATATACATACAAGTATGCTACTGCTGTTTACGGTGTAGTGTCCTAATGGTGGTGCCGTAAACTGGCACTTTTTGCTTTCACAGAAACCTACGCAGACCCAAGAACTCCCCCGTTCCGATTCCATCCAGCTCCCGCTTTGCCCACTTGGGAGTGTCCTTCCCCCACGGCAGGGAAAGAGGGGCGTCGTTTCCTCAAGACTTAGCTCAGGCTATGCCTGATCTGGATGCCTTTGCTGGGCTGGACTCTGTGCTCGTCGTCCAAGGGCCTGCTCAGTGGTTAGATAACTACACCCCCCTCCCTCGCTCCGCTCACAAAGAAAAGAATTCTCCCCCCGGGGGGCTGCCGCATCCTCCCTTTCTGGAAACCAAGTTCTCGGTATTTTCTCTTGAAATTGTGCGCAAGAATCCTCGCGCTAGCACAGAGGCAAGGTTATCTTGGCGGACGCTGGATGAGAGAGGCCCGTCACTCCCGCTCAGTCAGGACGCCAGAAGTGAGGAAAAATCTCCACTTCAAACCATCCCCGGTTTGAGGATCTGAGAATGCCCAAACCTGGATAAGTGCTAATTTTGTGTGAGGGAAACGACTTTCCAGCAAGAAGAAGGCTTGGGTGGTCCCTTCCGACGATTGCCCATCTACTAGCCAACCTGAACTCGAACCCGATTTGCAGTAGTGTAGAAATAAAAAAAAAAAAGCGGGAAAGGAAACAAAAAAGACTCAACCGGGGGCACGAGTAGCCCTTGTCGAACGGAGTACTCCTTCTCGCCACTGACCAGGCAGCGTAGTGGGCAGGTAGAGATGTATCGCAGCTTCCACTCACACACAGCTGGCACAGTGCCGGAGTAAGTTCAAGGCGTCGCCCATTTGCTGCGCTCTTCCGCTCCTGCCTTCCTCTCCGCACATGTCCCAGTGGCAATTGCCAATGTTACCAACACGCACCGGCGGCTCCTGAGACCCTAATTTCCAACCAGACGGCAAAAAGAAACGGGGTGGCTCGCTCGTCTCGCAGCCTCCTAAGAGCCTTTCTCTCAGCCCTCCCGCGCTAGGGTCCAGGTGGGCTCTAGTGTAGGTCTGTACTGGGATCTGCTCCCAAGACCAAGCCTTCCCTTGCCCGGTCCCGAACTTACCCTACCCCCCCCCCCCCCCCTTGCTGAGGGACAAAGCGACAAGACACGAGGCACGAGGGGCGCAACCCCAGGAGACCCAAGTACCGACACCCCAGTTCGACCGGAAGAGGTCTCAACCCGAAAATCAGAGACAAGGAACGAGGAGCCATCAGCGGCCTACACTAGTTAGTGTAGTTAACTAGTTAACTGGTTATTCCTCTCACACCCCCCGGTGCCCCCAAACACTCAGTGCCGACAGGTCCCCGAACCTGACAGCTCCCAGCCAGCATCCAATAATTGGGGGCGTCATATTTCGGACAGTGATCGACACTCCACATCTTGTTCGCCAACGAGCCCAAACATCCCGTATGTACAACACATGTCCGTTCAGAGCGTGGGCTTCTCAAAACCTTAAAAGTTGTGCGGCCCCTCCTCCCTTGGATGGCGGCTCACCCGACGTTGTGGCTTCAGCCAGCTTGAGCCTCGACTGCACTGCTCCCACCTGCTCTCTCAACAGCGGGCTTGACCTCCAGCCCAACCAAGCCCACAACGGTTGGTTAGGCGTTGAGAGGGCGCTGTATGTTCGGAGGCTCTTGACAGATCACCCGGACCCGAGATTCCTCCAAGCTCTCTTCAAGATAGCTACGGCAATACCAACAGCCCCTCCAGCTTCTTCGGCTCTACAGTCCCCCCAGAGGACGCCCACCGGCGGGGTTTGGAACGACCCTGATCGATCAGAGGGCTTCGAGTTTCCCCCTTCCCGCCCTGCCGATCCATCATCCGCCGATCTTGCCGCTCAAAGCCGTACTGTTGTCAGCTGAAGCACGATTATGGGAGCCTCGACCGTTGCCTCCCAGCGGCCGCTCCCACTTCCGGAGACTCAAAGTACGCGACCTCTTCCACAACCATGGCCACCATCCCAGACAACAGTCGTTTAGGAGCCCCCTCAGGGTCTCCTTCGACGAACACTGATTCCCGGGGGACATTCGTAACTCCTCCCTCTATCCCTGCCCCCTCGCTCTACAATGCCAACGCCCCAGAGACCTCATCAACCCCTTCAAGCCGCAGTGTTCTGACCCTTTCAGGAGTAGTGTCTGACGGTTTTCCTCCGCCGGGCGCTCACGCGAGCAGCCCGCACACGTCCCAAGCGGGAGGACCGCTCTATTACTCGGGCCACATGACGGACTCTTGGCCAACCCCGGGGTTGTCACAGTCCTCCGCGTACACGTACGGGAGTTCCGGATCCGGATCCTCTGGCTCCGGTCCGCTCGCTCAACCCCCGTACAGCCGAACGCCGGCGTCGTACGGTTCAGCACCGTCGCCCTCCCACCACCACTTTCCCGGCCGCGCCACCTCGTCGGCCCAGAGCCCAGAGAGTTTACCAGCACCGCAATCATACCAAGATCAGCAAGCTTTCTCCGGCCCGATAGGGGTCGGAGGAAGGGGGAATGGCGGCGGAAACCTCGGTTCGCCGCTCAGCCCGCAAGGGGGAAATCAACCAGGGCTTGCACAGCCCATCCTCGGAAATCCGGCGCCGAATACCACTCGTCGAGCAGGGCCGGGACCAAACGCAGGAGGAGGGCCAGTCGCAACGCAAGATGGGAGCTCTTACCGTCCAGCGCCGACACCGAGCGGCTACTACCCACACACTTCGTACTCCCCGCCAGGAACGCAACCATCACCTACTACAAGCGCTTCCTCCGCGACTGCTCCCGGCTTGATCTCCCGTGGGCCTTCCTCGGTTCCTGCAATGACCCCACCGTTGCAATATTCCAGCGGCCGTGCAAACTCGGTCCCGTCAGTGCCATCGTATTCATATAACGCCGGTCCGGTTCTCAGCAACATGCATCACCCCGGTGCGCCTTTGGCGATGGTCGGCAGCATGTCGGGGCTTTCCAGCTACAGCAGCCATCATCCGGGCTTGTCTCCTCACCATCCTCAACCCCTCTACGTTCACCATCCGGGAGGTCCACCGCCACAGTCAGAGCGGCCCTTTAAATGCAACGAATGCCAGCAGGCTTTCAACAGAAATCATGACCTGAAGAGGCATCAGCGGATACACCTGGCCGTCAAGCCGTTTGGATGTGGCGATTGTGAGAAGAGGTTCTCGAGGAAAGACGCACTCAAGGTAAGTCCGAGAGTAACCTCAAAACCACTTTCTAACTTAACACTTGCTGATGTCCATCCAGCGTCACAGGCTTGTCAAGGGATGTGGTGGCACATCACCACCGAGTGCGGCCGGCGGTGCTACGGGCGGTGGTAACGAAAGGACCTTAGAGGACCGTGGTCCTCTGGCGAGCGGTGACAATAATTGTGGTCCAGGATCAGTAAAGAAGGAACCATGAGTGAGGGTACCCGGCCGGGTCAAAGACGCGGCTAGCTTTAGATTCGCTAGCCGCGGCGCACCCTGAGAGGCGATACAAACGAACTCTGGTCTCTACAACTTTTGGCCTCAAGAATAAGCGGCCGACATATCCGGTTCTTTTTACGGCGTTGAGGGAAAATTGGGCAACCTTGGGTTTTGGGAAAGAAAGTGGGAGGACGGACCCCGGGACATGGGAGTCTCTAGGTGTCTTTGCAATCGAACCTGAGATTTTTTTTTTTTTTCTTTTTGGGTTGGGGGGGGGGGGGAACAAGTCGAAAGGAAGAGGAATCGTAGATCGAGTGTTTGGTTGGGATTGGACAACACGGTCAGATCATACTGAAGATGTGAGCGAGAAATTGGCAGTATCATCACTGGGCTTGGGTGTTGTTTTGTCGTCTGTTTCCCACTCTCAAGGTGTGTTGAATGTCTTTTGGCCTGGTCATGTTGATACCACTCTGTTCTTGTTAGTTGTTTAGCTCGTGTCATCTTCTCTGCTAGCCCGGCATGTCGCGCCATCCCTCTTGTTGACTTGTTGGTTCATTTCGCAATTGGATAATGTTTTAGATCGCGGGATACTTCAGATGGACAATCAGTTGTATGCGCCCGTTGGCAGTACATCCACGAGCAGAGCAAGCAACCCCGTACGGTGAACTAGTGGCTTTTTCGAAGATTGGAGGTACTCTACGTCGAGAGAAGTCCGCAAAACAAAGAGCGGGCTGATACACTGAACAACATCAAACGCACCTTCGCGTCTCTCTGATGGCTCGCTCTTGCGCAAGATTTAGTGCACCCATGCATCATGTACAACATTTCCCCCCCCTCCCCCCCCTTCTCTTTTCTCCCCCAACCCAACCAAACTATCCATTTACGCACCAGGGTTCTGGGACACAGAAACGATCGGCTGGTCGGGCAACCACGGCAGGGAGACAGACAGCTGGAACGGGCGAGCCATGAACACCCCCGTCCTCCAGACCAAGGGGAAAGCCGAACTTGAGGGAGGGGAGGGGGGAGAAGGGGGCCCGGTACCGGACACCGCGCGCGCACTGCATACGAGAATCAGTCTCCTCTCCGAAAAGGAAAGGTGGTCTGTGATCCGTACTGTCCTCTAACTACTGTACTGAAACCCCCAAGGCTGAGCTTCCCCCCTCCTCTCCTCTGCCTGCCTCCCTCTCTCTCTCTCTCTTGCAGACGGATCCTCCCTTTGCAGATCAAGGCCGGGAAAGGGAGCGGGGGTGTGGGCAAAGGGTCTGTCTGACCCGTAGTGTATGATGCAGGCCCCCGGGAAAACAAAAGGGGGGTGGGGGTGATGGGTGGTTTGTCTCTCTCCTCGAACGAGGTGGGCGCCAGCAGCGCATGGCACGGCGTTCCCTCCGTGGGCCTGGCACGACGACTTGCAGCTCGGCCTGCCCGGATCGGGAAACGAGGCGTTAGTTTGCTCTGTGGCTTGCTTCCCATGCGGCCTCCTTTCCCTGAGAGGAAGACTGGTGAAATTAATTTTTATTTATTTATTTATTTATTTATTTTGGTTATGGGCGCGCAGAGGTTGTCTCTGGTGAGGAGAGCCGCCACACACCGCGTTCTGCTGGTGCCTGAGCCATGCACATACATATAAGCACACTAGAAGAAGCCTGGGGAGGGATGGGTGGATGAGGTACATGCATACGTACATACACACCACGTAGACTGTAGGCGGTGTATTCCGTAGTTACGGTACTGGGGGCAGACGCACGCGCAGGAAACCCGAGTCGTGTGTGAAACATTCCTGTATGTGGGCTATGCCGGCCACTACACTACCTGCCAGCCAGCCACATGGGGAGCCTTCTGCAGTGAGAACGGCTAGGCGTAGATCCGGAGAGCGCAGTCCCTGAAACTATTCACAGCTCAAGGCACACCGACCTTTCTTTTTGACCAGGCCGCTAGAAATTGTGGGCTTTCACGGCACGCTTTTTCGATGCAGGATGCAGGGTGAGAAGAGATGTGCGCCGCAGATCTAGGCTCGAAGATTCTTACTCGAGCACACCAATAAGAGGCTGGAGAGGAGGCCATGCTCTCCGCGGCATATATTCGCCAGCCGTGGGAAAGGGTGCTAACGCGGGTTGAGGGAGTTGGCTACCGCCAAGAGCGCCAGTCACCTCGGATCCATGGGTTCAAGTGGGCTCAGCTGGGGGTACTGTTGTGGCCTGTCCGTCCATCAGGAGGAACCCACCTCAACCTCGATGACAGGTTTGATTCGACCCGAGGAGATCCATAGTGACTCGACTTGTCCCTTTTGTCTTCAAGAAGATACGTAACCACCCGCCCACTGCGGCGACATTCAACAGATCCTATGACGACACAACAACCCAGATATCGCTCGTGTGTGATAGACATGTCGGGCGCCTCTAGTCTAGTTCAGACCGGGGAGGGAAGTATCCCAGACCGTGGCTGTCGAATATCCTCGCTCCAGAAATGGCGGAATAGCTTCAAAGCCAATGCAGTCGTTGATAGCGTCACGGCTCTGCCCCAGGAGGATGGGTCATGTTACCGATGTCTCTGGTGTGGGCGCTGTCTAGGTTCACCGAAACTCCCTTGGATTGCTCCGTACTGTCATGGTAAGCCTGCACCGTGTAATTGCACGCTCGGTGGTCGCAAAGCAGCCCTAGCAAGCTGGTCAAGCTGCTCAAAAGAGTTTTAATTGGGCTGGAAAGGAGGGGGGGAGGGGGCGGGGGCGGTCTGAGGATGGGCAACCCGCGAAGAGATGAGAAGTGGATGAAAGGAGTCTTGCTGGTGACCCTGTTAGTTCATAACAACAAGCGTAAGCGGAGTCGTTAACAAACGATGAGTATGACAAGCCTGAGGATGCTCCCGCAACGCGTTGCGCAGGGCTTGACGTCGAAATAGGCTCTCCGGGCTCCGGATCGTCGGGTCGGGTTACGGGTGAGATCCCACAGCCGTGGCAATTACGTGCGGGTTGGGGCTGTCGCAATATACACTCGACAGCATGTCCCTGCAGGCCGGCGTTTCTCTTGCGGCTCTCCTCGAGCAATCGTTCCCTCGGGAGAGCGAGCCTGCAGGCAGCCAGGCCGGAACGGGTACCCAAGGTTGTCGAATAGGAATACCGAGAGCAGATCTCCACCTCAAAACGGCGAATAAGGCGGCAGTGGATATGGATAAGGCACCTTATTAAACCCTAGGGCAATTCGCTAGCGGTTCTGGAGCCTGCAGTTAGCGTACTATTCCGTACCTTCGTAGGCGGGTTCGTTGGAATGGGAAGAAATTCTTTGGGCACCACAACACGGCAGGCCCAAACAAAGTTTCGACCGAGGAAAGATGTCTTAGTGGGCAGAGAGGGATTGAAACTCTGGGTCAGAGAGACCACAGAAAACAGGAAGCCGGAGTACCTTGCTGGCTGGTTCTGGAAAAAGGCAAGAGCATTCTGCGTGTGACTATAGGCAAGAGTGAGCGGGACGCTTTTCGGGAGCGAGGGCGTTTGGTCTCGATGTTCCTAATTGGATACCTATTACTGGTATTAACAATACTACTGCTACGAGAGTACCATGGGGTTCTGCAAGCGCCTCCAGTGCCAGCGGCGACTGCCCACCACGTTTGCGGCCATGTGGGGCGCGGTAGTGGAAGGTGCTTGCCGGGTTACGAGGGCCTGGGTGGCATGTGGGCCTGCCGAAAATCATCACTCCTGACCTGCCTGCGAGGAAGCAACAAAATTGCCGTGGGCATGTTGCGATTCTAGCTGCGGCTTTGCAACGCCATTTTATCTCTCTCACAAGACATGTTGTGTTAGGGCACATGCATGTACAGTACTTCTGTGTATGCACATCAAGACAGAATTCCAGACCATGGTTAGGGTGCCATCAATGCAAAGGGCTCCTTGGGAAACTTGCTCACCTCTGGATGGGGCAATGCTGGCCCGCGCATCCCGCGCCGCATTTGAGCAAGTTTCCCAGACAAGCCTGCCGCTCGGCAAAGTACATTTACCATGAGTGCGTCCACTGATCTGCTTCATGAACTCCGGCTTGTTGTATCTCCCGGTTTCATGACCAATGCCGTCCTTCTCTGGAACAAACAGATCTTATTTAATGATACACCCTGCGCCGCGACACATCGACAATTAGCAGCAGGAGAGGTCTATTCTCTGAGGGGTGTTCACCTCACGGAAACATCCCCACGCCCGAAGGTCTCGTCTCTTAACAAAAGAGGTTGACTCGGGGAGCTTTTCAACTCGCGCCATCCACGAAAGATCAAGTCCGGGCGACGACCAATCACAAACCAAGATGGACCCGTACCGGCTCTACACAAGGCACACGCACGACATGGAAGGCATGGAGGGCATGGAAGGCAGCGGCATGGACATGAGCGACGGCAGCAGCGCCAGCGGCGGGGGCCACTCGACCGTCTTCCGGAACTCCATGACGGCGCCCCTCTTCTCGGCCGCCTGGACTCCCAGCAGCACGGGCACCTACGCGGCGACGTGCATCTTCCTGATCGTGCTGGCGGCGCTGCTGCGCGGCCTGCTGGCGCTGCGGTCGTGGCAGGAGCAGCGCTGGCTCGACGCCGAGCTCAACCGCCGCTACGTCGTCGTCAACGGCAAGGCGCCGCTGGCCGAGAAGCTCAGCCGCGACTCGCTGGCCAAGAACATGACCATGGTGCTGAGCGAGAACGGCGTCGAGGAGAACGTGCTGGTCGTCCGGAACCGCGCCGCCGGCGCACGCCCGCGCCCCTGGAGGCTCACCGTCGACCCCGTCCGCGCGTTGATGGATACGGTCGTGGTGGGAGTCGGCTATTTGCTGTGAGTTTTTTTTCCTTTTCTCTCTCCCTCTTTTTTTTTCTTTTTTTTTTTCTTTTTTTTTCGCATCGTTCCTCATCCCCCGTGTGGCATACAGACCCGCGCAGCTAACCGGAATTCCCTTAGCATGTTGGCAGTCATGACCATGAATATCGGATACTTCCTGTCGGTCCTTGGTGGGACTTTCCTCGGCAGCCTCCTTGTAGGGAGGTTTATTCCGGTTGCGGAACATTAGATGGGCATTGGATGGCCCTCGAAGAACAACATGAACTACTTTTTGAATCGTGGCATTGCGAGCAAAGGAGTTACGGTTACGGGTCTAATGGGTCGGGTTTCTGTTTTTTTTTTTTTTTTTTTTTTTCTTTCAGGTTTTTTTTTCTGTTGCCATTTCCTTTTCAATCGACCTCCACATGCTTCCGCCAGCTATTTTGACCCGCCTTTCTTCTCGCTCGCGACCTCCTTCATGCTGGTAATGTGGTGAGGCTTGCAAAGCTTTAGAACCCAGCTTCTGGCTCCATTCATTCTGGCGGTGGGATGGCGACGAGCACGTCGGGCAGCCGAAACCGTGCTGGCCCAGAAACTTGCTCAAACCCACGCATCCGAGGAGGCATGATCCCCGCCCCCTTCCCCGCATCCGGTGCCAAGCCGGGTAGCGGGGCCGACGGCAGTTCCGGCTCCGGCTCCTCCGTGAACTAAAACAGAGAGAACAGGGCCGAACCAAAATAACGGACCTTCCCCGTCTGCCGGTGTCCCAAATTTCGGTTGCCCGATCCCGGGCTAGTTGGTCCTCAAGGTCCGCTTGAACCTCGCTTCTGTAACTTGAATTGTACATACAATATGCATCATACACATGCCACCAAATGCTCGTCCCAAGAATATCCACTCCTTCCACGTCCCCGAGGGGTGACGTGCAGAGTGCAAGCCACATGCGAAGGTGCCATCGGATTGTGCATTGGGATGGACTACGCAGAGGCACGGCACTGATTGTTCGAGTCTGCATTTCCCTTTCCAAAAAAGATGTCCTCTGCTGAATCATCCAGGGGTGGCTAAGGTATGGGTTCTCAGTTTCGCCTTTCAGGAGTCTCGAATCCGGAGGTGGAGTTGCGTCCGTATCTTCTTTCACCAAACAGCCAGTATAGTCGAAGCACACATACTTCAGATAAGGTAAAATGAAGACAAGGTTGGGACACACGACATCTCGACTGTCGCCCGGGAAGGTGTGGTTTGGGGGGGAATGGACCTGTCAGCTAAAGGGGCAGCTGACCGAAATGTCTTGGGGTTGCCGCGATTCCTAACCCTCGTGTTACGGGAGGGCGAGAACCACTCAACACCGACACTTCGGGACGGAAACGGAGACGCCAGCGGCGTAGCGAGACAAGCTCCTGCCCGGAGCGGGACGAGATCGCCTCCAAGGAAGCAGATGCTGCATTCACAAACACCGAGGGGATGCCCCCCCCCAAAAAAAAAGACTTTTTCGTGGGTGAACGGGCAATACGCCTCGCGGGCGAGGGCGACGGGTTCGCGAGCTGCTTGTGAGTCTGGTCACAGCAACCACGCGGTGGCCACCCCACTCTCCAATGCTTGAGTACGCAGATCTTGGGTTTTGGTATGCCACATGGGCCAGCTGTATCGTCTCTCCCGGAGCCAAGGCAGGGACTTGCTCTCTTTCCTCCCTCCCTCTTCCATTTCAACCTCCTTCTTTCCCTCGATAGGTAACACACACACACACACACACACACACACACACAAGAAAAAAAGCATGAGGCGCCTACCATCAGTCACTAGAAACCAATTGGGTTCGTGCTTGCACGCAAGCGACCGTCGGAGGTCCAGGTCCAGGTCTCAGGCTCAGAACGACGAACCAAGCCTGGCCTAAAGGTGAAAGCAATCAATCCAGGTCGTTGCCCCTATGAAATCCGTTAAGAGTCGGCCAGATTTTCACTGGTTTTTGCTCTGTACCGAGATAACTCTCCAGGTGCTCGGGGAAGGGCAGGGCGCTGTACAGGTCTGCGACAGGTGCACAAAAAGCCGATAACGCCCATGGAGAGCGCGACGGAGTCGGCTCGTCGGAGATCTTTTCTGTCTCTTAGTTAAATCGGGACACTACCCTTTTCACATCCCTGATCAGGACGGTGACATCGTTGGTTAGCTTAGTGGGGGGTGGAGATAACGAAGAGTGAGAGTGTGCTATTATTGCCTCGAGAATCATATCCAACGTCTTCCCAAACCGGAAGGCCAACTCCCGATCGGGAAATATCTCCATCTGTGTAAGTGATGAGTCGCCCGCAGCAGCACCGCGCGGAAACAACTGATCTGGGAGAGGGCCAAACGGCACGGCCGCCGGCGGCGCCTCGATTGCATCGGAGAGCAACCACGCGATAAGTGATTCGATGCGCTTCTGGCGGCCTTCTAAGCGGGCAAGTCTTGGCTCAGCCACAGAGCCACCGCCGGCGGGCCTTACTACGTACTGTGCTCCGGTAATTTCCAACCCTTGTTTGCCGCTTGACTGAACGCCGCATCTAGAAAAAGAGCACTCTGGTGCTGTACATGGTCTCGCTGAGGCACAAAAAAGGCGTTGGGTGAAGAGATTATGAAACGCGCAACTATCGTACATCTAGCTACGAACTCTCTCTTGTCACCTCCTCGTCGCCCGCCTCCTAAGGAGGTGTTGTTACTAGAAGCGATTGAAAAGGCGCAAGATATCAAAGGTGAAAAATCAGCCAGTCGGGTCTGTTGGCCTCAACTCCCGATGCGGCGAGTGAGAAGGAAGAACATCGCCGGGGAAACCAATATTATTTATTCGTCAGCCGTCTCCATGAGTAACCCTCGTCAAGTTCGTGGCATGGATTCATCGTCGTCAACGGTCGTTGACTTCATCTCACTACCACAACCTCGAGAAACGCAACAACCTATAAGGGCAACCAACCCCGACAGCGCTTCACGCCCCGCTCCCAAACCACAAGCCCAAGCCGACGCCGTCATGTGCAATCCCAGCCCACCACCGGTCCGGTTGCTGATAAAACTGATATCTTGACTTCCAGCTTCGGGAAGCAAAGCGCCGCTCCTGCCCATCTCCGGATAGAGGATGAGCGACCCCTCAGCAAACCGAGATGATCTGCTGCGGCGAGGTTCACCCATCGCCTCAAGAGAGAGGTCGAGGAGGATGCGTTGCTGCTACCAGAAGCGAAAGCCGGAGGAGCCGTTGAAAAGATGGTGAAGAAGATGGAATGAGCAGCACACATCCCCAAAGAAACGCCGGACCAGACGAGCCTCGAAAGTACCGAGGCCTTCGACAAATGTCGACCGAAAATAGACGATTCACGAATGCATTAGAGTATTGGGTATTTTGCGCGCGAGCCGAAGTCATGACAAAAGTTCACGTGCAGGTGCTTAGGATTGGTGGCCAGCATGCTGCTGGAGACTGTTCGGCGGCATGTATTGGCCTCCTCGTTGCTGTTGCACGTAGCCGTAGGCGAGCGCTTGCTGGGGATCCATCCCAACGCCGGGCATATAGCCAGGAGGCATGTGGCTTTGGGGCATCCCAGGCCGACTTTGCTGGGGAGGCATATGAGCGCTCGCGGGCTCTTCCGGAGACTCGACGGGATTAGCATCGTCCACGCCGTTGTCGCCGGCAGGAGGTTCGGGGGCGTTCAGGCAAGCCTAGCAACAGTGTCAGTTAGGAGAGCTGTAAATGCGTGGGCACACGACGAAACCGCATCCCGGGAGGACGCCCTTACCTGGATCAGGTTCTTGCCCTCCGCCTTTGTGACTAGAGGTTGGAGCTTTGGGGTAGTGAAGGTGTAGACAAGGCCGGTTTCGGAAACAACGAGAAGCAGGACTTGGGTTCCTGTCAAAACGGACAACTCATAGGCCTGGAGCACGAGACACGAGTTAGCGAGACCTGTACCGACGCCTTGACGCGCTGCATCGTGCTGTCTCTTCGTTTCCGCAAGACCCGTGAGCTTCAAAACGATAGATGACAATGAGACTAACCTTCTTCATGATACCAGCCTTGCGCTTGGAAAAGGTGATATGACGACGCGACTTGTCGCTGATGAACTTGATCTCGATCTTGCGGCGCTCGCGGCCACCCTTCTCGTCATCGTCATCATCGTCGTCGGCCGTGCTAGGGCGGGCGCGCTTAATGCCGCGGGTCTCGCCAACGTTGTTGTTGCCGTTGCCGACAGCATGCGCGTCGTGGAGCTCGGTGGGCGAGGTTTGTTCGTGTTGATCAGTGATGTCGGCCATTTTTTTCGTTTGGGTATCACGGAGGACGAAAAAGGCAAAGATGTGGAGATGCTGTTTTGAGCTGTGTGCCGATGGCCTAGACTTGATCTGGCGTTGAGCGGAGAGGTCGCCTTTTTGTCGCAACCACCTGGTTGGGCGTTGCCTGGATTGAGTTTGGTGTGCCCGCCGACGCCGGGCGAGGTATTTGGCGTTTTATTTTCTTATTTGCTGGGTCCAAGACGTCGCGTGTGGCAAGCACCGGCTCACTGTGCTCTGCTGACAAAAGGTACCAGTTTGCCGACAGTGCAACGCGAAATTCCACGAGGCGAAGGACGCGGTGCGGTGCACAAGATCGAGGCGGCGATCGTCTGATACCTTTTTGGATGGCAGGTTCCCTGTCAGGAACGAGCAGAAACGTCAAAAAAGCAGTCCCTTGCACACCTTGACCGAACGGGTTTGGCGACTGCAGAATGATTGAAAAGAGAATAGCGAGGTGGTGGCACGCAAGCTGCGGGCCGCGACCAGGCAGTTAAAGAAACGAAGGCGGGGAGTGGCGCCCCAGTTGACTGCACGGTGCGAGAACGGAAGGGGGTTGGTGGTTGGTGGGGCTGGAGTGGGGAAGAAAACACGCTAACCCTCTGGCGTCCTGCATGATTCTGCAGCTGATTTTGAGCCCGGACTGTGGTTCAGGAGACGGGGGGAGATGGTCGGAATGGGCGCCCGCGAAGGGCGCAACAGCCCAAGAATGAATTGGCTAGCATCAGAGCTTCGTAAAGAGCGACGAGGTATGTCAAGAAAATCACTTCTTTATTCAGATCCCCTGGAACTGGGGTGTCTTTTTCCCTCGTGCATCGCGAAGTGCGAGGCGCAGTCAGTAGTATCTTGCCTACCACACAGCGAGTCGCATTTGTCTGCGAAGTTGGCACCGTGATGCTGAGAAAAATGGGACACTGTGTAAAAGAACATACAACAGCAGAGCGGCACCGGAGATTGACGGAAAGGATCAAGATGTGGCCAGTGCAAACGACCTTGCGCTTCAGGGAAAGAATGTGTGTGGGGGAGACGGGGAGCTGGCACAGGGAAACCGCGTTGGCTTCCCCGGGCTTCTCGTGCCAGTACAGTATGTAGACTAAACAAATTTCCACTTTGGTTGCTTCCATTTCTGGAAGAAATAACTAGATGGCGAGGACAGGGCAGAGAGAAAAGAGGAATCTGCGAACTCGAGTTTCACCTTTGACTTTGACACGAAACGGAGACTCGCAAGCAGAGGCGTCATCTCCTTTTTTTTGTGCGCGTGATATTTCTGGCAGCGCACTGGCATCTGACACCGAGACAGATACTTCCCAGCGAAATGGCGAGTGTGCATCGGAGCGTCCAGTTCGCCAAAGCCATGGGTGTGGGGACCAAGCACGCCGCCTCCCGGAGGAGGAACTCATGTTGCTGGGCCTCGAGACTGCAGGGGCCCAGCGGGCCTTCGCCAGCACGCCTTCAACCATTCCCCGTCCACCCCGCGAGCCTTCCGTGTCCCGTGCAGGCAACGACACAAGGGTGTCGACGGGCTGGGGCCGCGTCAAGGACGGTGTCCAATGAAGCTTTTGCTGACTCCCTCGCAGTGCAGGTGTGGAAGGGACGCGCCAAGAACCAGTTAACTATCGAATTTTCAATGAAGCCTTGCGGTCCCCACCACCTCTTGGGGAGCGGACAGACACTTCTTAACTTTGATGGGCTATGGACATGGGAGCAGGCTGGCGGATGCCGGAAACGAATCTTTGTGAGCGGCAGTGGACCATGCCTCTTTACGGGTTGCAATGCCCCCCTGTAGCTAGCTGCTTACGGGTACCGTAAAGCGGTTGCGTAGATCGAATTTTCTGTGTCCAGCTGCTCGGATCGATGCCGAGGTGGGACAGTTCTGTGCTCGGTAAGGAGTATGCTCTCAGGAGAACTGCATTCCTCTACTCGATCAGCCCAGTACGAGCCGAGGAATGCTTGGATACCAACATTTGACTATTATTTCTTTTTTTTTTCCGGGGAGATGAGGGAAAGAACTCGGCGTCGTTGGGGGAACACAAAAACATTGTAATCCGTACAGTAAGTTGATCAAACAAAGAGGGCAACCAGAAGAGCGGCGGAAGCCCAGCACAAGGGTGACCCGGACTCCCCGGGACTGGCATGACAGTACGGAGCTACACAGGAGTGATTGTGCCGGTCTCTCCCTTGGCTGACTGGCGCCTTGGGGCGCTGGCGTGGATCGAGAACAAGGGTCGAAAAGCGGGGGTGGCCGATAACATTGGCGTGTGATTGCACGCGAAGCAGGATTTGCCAACACCATCATGCTGTGTCCTGCGCAGGAAAGGGGCAAGGGGAAAAGAGAACAACTGCCAAAGAGTGGCTGGAGCTTGGTGAGCATTCGTCTGGGGGATCCTGACGCAGTTCTTTGCACCCGGGAAGGTGAATTTCTCCCCCGATTCAGGAACGAAACTAGCGAACCTACTTGCCTCGCAGGCAGAACGCACCAGCTTGTCAAAGATTCAGGGCCCAAGAGTCTCTGATATAGGCTGCTGGCCCTCGGCGATAATTACGAATTAGGCCTACCCTACGGAGGACACAGAGTCGTGTCTCAGACCACTGTGCATTCCCAACCGAAATGGAGTGTAACTCGATGCTTCGAAGTCAGAAAAGAACAAGCGGGCGTTCCGGCAGCAGAAGACTTCTTCTTACGGAAGCAAGCCACGCGCTGATTCGCCGGCTCGTGCAGCTGCCAGAACACGAAATTTGATGCTGTGTGATTGGATGCTGAGATTCCGCGCAAGATGATCGATCCATGTGCGGCTGGGCGAAACCAGGGAGCCGGACTGGAAACTTCGAGGGCTTGTCGCCAAAATACCCCCCCCCCCCGGGGAACGTGTTCGTTCCCTTCGCGCGTCGCAGTATCCCAACGCACTGGATTTTGCTTTTCCCTTGGCACAGAGAGGACTGGCCAGGTTACTGGTATTATTAGCAGCCGAATGCTGGGAGATTCCCTGTTTCCCACTGCAGGTTTGATCCTCATTAGAGCGTGCCGCCTCCAGGGCCAGATGTGTCGGCAGAAATGTGGGCCATTCTTTCTGAGCTTGATCCGTTGTTGAAAAACAACCTGGCGTTGAAAGTGAGATAATCTCCTGGGGCATGCGTGTGAAGGTAGTGTAAAAAGCTTAGAGTACGGATAATCCGTTAATTCCTGGAGGTAGGTAAGGCAGTGGAGGTAGGGAGCTACTTTGCATGCTCACCGTCCGCGCCGATGGCATCACTTGCTCTATAGGATACCTTCGACGCTGTGGTGATTTTTAGAATCTTCCAATTTTTCGTCCGGGCGATTCACTGCGAAGGATATATGCTATTCATGAAATTATTCCATCCACTGGCAGTGACTCAGAACTTTGTCGAAGGCAATCGCCTGCTCGCTAACTATTAACTAACCGCCGGGGCCCCATCATCGCTAGCGACTTCTGGGGCCGCTTGGTGCTGGCGCTGGTGTAACAGCGGCCCTCAAGTGCCCTGTCTTGGTGGGCGGGTATCTATACTACACCAGAAGAGGCCCGTGCGGGGCCGCCTCGCCTCGCTCCGCGACCACCCATTGTCACCAAACCCCGGTCTCCCGACGCCATCTGAAACGGTTCCCGTCAGGGAGAATGGATCGGGTCACCGCGCAGGACAGCCTCTGCTACATGTCGAAGCAAGAGGTTGACTCGCCCCGTGGAGCAAAATTGGCCCTTTCTTTCGACTTGTCTGATTTCTGACTGGCCGCTCCCCCCTGCCCCGAAGCAGAGTGCCAAGTCGCTGGTTGCTGCGTGTCCCGTCCATCGTCCCACTGACCTCGGTGGTGCTCTCGTTCTTGTCCCCCCATTTCCATCCTGGCAGGATACCCTATCTCATACTGGCAACCGTAATTCAAGGCTAGGACCTCGTTTCCTTTCTTTCGCTGCTTGAGTTTTGCCATTTGCTATTATCCCTTCTTTTTTTTTTCTTTCACTGGTTTCTCCTTCCCCTCTTCGCCTCCCCTCCGCGGCAGGATTCTTCCGCGATTCTTCCGCCACCTTCAGGCTCAACCGTCAAGTCTTGCACTCGATGTATTGACTTAACTTGTAGCCGTCTTTCTCTCTCTTCTTCTCTTCTTTCTCCCAGGCAGTTTTACTTTATAATCCGAATTTTTCCTTGCCTTTCTTTCGCGGTGCTGGGGTTGCCGGTCGATCTCGCCCGTTTCGCTCATTGCTAGCAGAAAAACCTCCGTTCGACGCTGGACGTCAGTCGCTCGAAGCGCTGGGAAGGACGTCAAGAGGAGGAAAAACGCAGGTGCATCTGGGAACGCCACTTCACTGACGGCACCATGGCGAATAAGGTTCAAATCGCCTATTTGGTCTCCGATGGCCTCTTCTTGCTCATGGGCATCTTCATTCTCGCCTTCTCCGTCATTGTCAACAACATCAAGGACGAGCAGCCGACAAATGGGAGACAGGCGGCCAGGGACCTATTGTATCGGGACTTCCCGTTGTCAGGTTAGTGATTGTGTCCTTTGTCCTCGGAGACGAGGGAAGGTGCCTTGGTTAACGATGTCGTGCAGCCGGCATCGTCAATGCCGTCTTCATCTTTATCACCTTCGCTGTCACGCTTCCCGGTCTCGCAACCTCCTCCCGCAGATGGATCAAAGTCGCAGGCTACATGGCCGTCGTCTGCCTAATATTTACAACCGCCCTTGGCCTCGATATCTGGATCAAGACTCTGAGGCTCCGGGCAGATTTCGCGCCCCGTTTCTCGGCCCAGACCGACGCCGTCAAGAGCCTCATGCAAATCGAGGTTGGTTTGCCCGCTCACCCAAAGCGAGCCCAGTAGGTTGAGAGAGAAACCCCCCGACTAACCCCTGCTTTTTGTGTTGGAAACCAAACAGTTCCAATGCTGCGGCTACTTCAACAGCAGCAGCCCGGCCTTCGTCACCGACACGATATGCCCTAGCAAGGCGGCCGCGGCCGTCATGCGTGGCTGTGCGGCACCCATCTCCGCTTTCGCCAATGTCTTTCTCGACAATATCTTCACGGCCCTCTTTGGCATCGTCGGCTTCGACGCCATCTTCATCATGGCCACGGCGTGCCTGCTCAAAGACCGCAAGGAGCGCGAGCGGTTCCAGCATATCGATGATAAGGCCGGGTTCGGGCGGATCTAAGTTGATTCATGACGTGGACTGTCGTGTTCGGCATTGGAAAGGGAAACTGGTGTGGTCCTCCTGCCTTGGACTGGACGTTGTGATTCCGTTTGGTAGGCTCTTTTGTTCGACGTCGCCTCCATGCAACCGTCCCCGATTTGGATATGCGGAGACAAGAAGGCCAGACAGTGGAATATCCAGAGCGGCATGGTCCTTCCAGCATCGCCTTCGGCTCTCGTCATTACATTTTCTTTTTAAGACAGAACGTGTAGTTATCTCATCGGATGTGCATAGAGTGCAGTACTCCCCTTCAGCAGTGAAGACTATGAGGTTGGCCTCTCTCGACCTTGGCTCGGCAAAGAGAGAGAACTAGTTTGTGAACCCATAAACTTGGCAAGGAAGAGTCGTCAGTCAGCAGTGGCCGAGTTGGCGGGATCGTAGGATGGGACGATGTCTTGTATATCAAGTGTGCCACATACACCAAGCCAAATCACATGTCAATGCCAATCCATTTAAAACGCCCGTTTGACGAAGCAGCGAAAACAAAACTTGGATTATACTAGGGTATCACCAGGCCTAGTATCCCTCGACTCCGACATTTGGCCTGCCCTCGAGCCAGGTGCTAGCGACGTTCTTCCCTCCGCCGAAGGCCCTGCCAAACCTGACTCCAGATCATCTCTGTATGGCGGCACTGCCCAACTTCCAAAACTCGCTCTTGGGGTGTCTGTCGGCATCGCTTGCCTCGGCTTACTGCCCCACCACTTCATCCCAAACACATTACGCGCCAGGGTCTGAATGCCCCCTGACGTCTTGCGGCCCGTGGTCTTCCGCGCTGTAAAGCCCGGAAACCCGGTCGACTTCCGCCTCCTCCTGAAATTGCCCCTGGGCGACGAGAGAAGTGGCTCTGCCTCTTCGTTCGCTCCAACATGCTCTGAATCAGCTGTTTCGCGTCTCACAGGCCCTAATGAAGGCGAGCTTCTACGGTCCGGTAGGGTGGTTGACCGGCGTCTGTTGAAGGAGGGAGATGCTGGCTCCGGCGTGCTGCGGTCTTCGAGCTCGTCCCAGATCTCGGCCTGTTCTGCCCATCTGGACGAGGCCGCCCTTGTTGAACGGGCCATCAAGCTCGGTCTCTGGGGCGCAGGTGCGGCAGCAGATGCCGTAGAGAGCTCGGGAGACAGCGGCGTCTCGAATGTTTGATAGTTAGACTGCGTTGGTACCGCAGCCTCGCCCTCGCTGAGGAGAGCCGAACGCAACGAAACATCTTCGCCCTCCTCCTCGGCGTCAGTGTCCTCGAGGAGCCCTAGACCGGGCGCGAGCGTTGACTGCCCAACGCCTGGTGTGTGCTGCTCGTCGCTGAGGCGCCAAGACAGCGCGAGGACGCCAGAGAGAAGGACAACGGTGCCAAGGGCGATAAGGCAAGCGCGTAACGGGTTGATGAGGTCGGTTTGGCGGAAATAGATGAGGCCGTCCAGAATCGCGATGATGTTATAAACGCAGAATATGAGCGGGTATAAAACGGACGTCGAGACCAGCTTGAGGCCCCGGTGAAGGTAGTACAGCTGGGAGAGAGCAAGGGTGACGAGGCCGAGAACTAGCATCCACGACTGCCAGTGAACGAACTGGTTATCGCCGTCGGCGATTGTCCTGACGATGAGCTCAACGGCTGATTTGGCCACCAAAAGGGAGTGCGCTGACAGGGTCCCGCTTATGCATCCATACGAGAAGCCCCGCGCGAGACGGAACCGTGGATCTTGCATCAGCGTCGTGAAGTGGCTCGCGAGCTCGGTCGCGACCGCGAGACTGATGACGAAGAGGGCTTGGAAGGCCATCCAAAGCACAAAGGGTCTTCTCCCCAGCAAGTCCAGCAGCTCGCTCAACTTGTGTGCCGGCGACGGGATCGCCCCAAAAACGGCGATGAGGACGGCCCCCGCGCAAACCAGGAGCGTCCCCCATAGTGACCATCTCGTAAACGGTTCCCCAAGGATAAGCGTGGCGCAGATCGAGTTGAATACCAGACCCGAGGCCTGCAGAGTCGAGAGAACAGGCAGCGGGAGCATGGAAATCTGGACCGAACTCCCAACCACGTTGGAGATGATGAACATTGCCATCCCCAGCTGCCACCTCCTCCTTCGGTATGGAGGCCGCCTCACATCGTACGGGACCTTTTCGTCTTCGAGAATATGCGACTTCCGTTGGAGCGTGAGGCCCAGGCTCTGAACGCTTGTGGACAAAAGACCAACGATGATGCCGAGCTGCATGTTGTCCCAGCGTCAGTGACCGTGAACCAAGGCTTTGAACAAAGAGGAGGGGGAAGGAAGGTAGGCATACAGCTATGCTCCCGCCAGGGGAGATGCCGCCTATGAGCCCCATTGCGGTGGCAGCAAGAGGCTATAGGCGGTGTACTATGGTAAACACATGGGATGGTAGACGACTTTAGAAGATGCGGCGAGTTGCAAAAACAGTGGCGGAGGATGCAGGCTTCACCCAGAGAGGTCGATGGATTGGGTCTGGGGATCTTGAAAGGCACTTGGGTCGTCTGGCTGACCACAGACCTAATTACCGGTTCGCCCGGGTTAGATCAGATGGCCGTCTTGTTTTTGCCAGAAAGGTCTCGCCGAGGGGCGCAAGTCTTTGACGTCTGGTAAAAACGAACTCGTATGCGAAGCGCGGTCACGGTCGGGTGTTCGTCAAACTATCGCAGGGTTGCGGCCAGCGATCATGCGGCGCGGCCGCCCGTCGTGGGGAAGCGACCCTGCAACCAGCCAGCAGCACACCGGGTGCGGCACAATTGTGACACAATGGGTCCTCTCGAGAAATCTTGGTCGCAAAAATGGTCCAAGGGCGGCCGCCGAAACGGGGTGCACCTCACCTGTGCTCTGAAGAGTGAGATAATGTGTGAAGAATGATGGCAGGCGAAACGTTGGACCGTCCCTGGTCCAGTCCGCTGTCACGGCCCCTGGCACACTTCCTCTGACGCCAGCTCGGACGAGCTGGTGGCGCTGGATCAATGCAAATCACGGCACTGTGCTTCTCCACATAATTACAGATGGAAGTGAACAGCCAGCTGGGCGACAGCCATAGGATCCACAAGAACATCCTTTGTGGCTGGTGCTGCACTCTCGTGGCCTTATCTTATCGGCGGCTCCTCTGCGAGGTGGGGAGTACATAGGTACAGACCTAGGTACTGTACAAGATTACGGATTAGTTAACTACACTACAGGTGTGAAATCTTGGTTGCCGTCAGTCCGCGCCTTTGCCAAGCCGCTCCAGCAGGTCACCCATGTCTGGAGGAGGAGCTGCGTCAACGGCGCTGTTGGTCGACAACTCCGGAACACAACGCCGCAACACCACCACTACGAGGCTTCTCTAGCCCCACGAATTAGACCAGACCCTTGTCTCCCGACCTTCCCCGTGTTTTCTCGGAGAACGATCAATCCATCCAATTCTCTCCCACAAGCTCGCGCTTCTTAGCTACGCCCTTCCGTTTCCTTCCCCGATCTCGTCAGACACCGCACCCCTCCCACGCCAGCCCAACAAACTTTCCCGTCAAAATGTCACAAATTCACAGCTTGTCCGACGACCAGGTACGGCGATACCGCTAGACATTGAACTTGCGTATACTGCTGCCGGTTCATCCTCCTCCCAAACCCTCGATCCCAATCAACCCCGGCTCGCCCATCTTCCTCTTGCCGAACCAGAAAACCACCCATCTTAAGAGAGCTGGACACTAACCAGACATGTCTCCCCACCCAGGTCGGACAAGAGCTGCGTAAGATGACGGCCTTCATCAAGCAGGAAGCTGCGGAGAAGGCGCGCGAGATCGAGATCAAGGCGGACGAGGAGTTCGCCATCGAGAAGTCCAAGCTGGTGCGGCAGGAGACGGACGCCATCGACGCGGCGTACGAGAAGAAGTTCAAGCAGGCGGCCATGTCGCAGCAGACGACGCGGTCGACCGTCGCCAACAAGACACGCCTGCGCGTGCTGGGCGCGCGCCAGGCCCTGCTCGACGACATCTTCGCCGCCGCCGAGAAGCAGCTGGGCGACGCCACCAAGGATGCCGGCCGCTACCAGGAGATCCTCAAGGGGCTGGTGCTCGAGGGCTTCTACGCCATGGATGAGCCCCGGCTGCAGGTCCGCGCGCGCAAGGCTGACTACGAGGTCGTGCGCAAGGCGATCGACGACGCCGCTGCCGAGTACAAGGAGAAGACCGGCAAGGAGGTCGAGGCGACGATCGACGAGGAGAACGACGTACCAGAGGGGAGGTAAGGATCTTGGCTTGCCCGACCGACACCGTCGTCCACTGCAGGACGGAGTTGCTGACACAACTTGTCTCCTCTTAGCGCGGGCGGTGTGATCATCGTGGGGGGGAACGGCAAGATCGATCTCAACAACACATTCGAGGCTAGGCTGGACCTGCTTAAGGAGAGCGCTTTGCCAGCCATGCGCGAGGCTCTGTTTGGCAAGAACCCGAACCGCAAGTTCTTTGATTAAGGCTGGCCACTTGATCAATGGGGTCATCGGGGGTTGCCATTTGTATTCGACGGCGGTTAGCTCGGGGGATGACAGGGTTCCACGCATGACAGCCTGTTTTGAGAACGGATATTATACAAGATTCCGAACAGAGCCGATCCAAGTCAAGCGCTGACCGGGCCGGGGGGAGGGGGTATCTCTGGAGTCTGTATGATACAATATGGGTGGGGGGGAGATGATCATAAATGGGGCGAGCTGGATAACTTAGAGAAGACGTAAACCCAAAGCTGCTGGTCCTCTTGAGTGCTTGCCCTGCTATGCCCTAGGATGTCCTCGGCGGTGCCTTCTTCTCAAAGAACCTCCTCATGAATTGTTGTTGTTTGGGGCGCTGAATGTCGTCCTCTGTGGTATTGAGGCCGAAGATGTCCTCCTTTGGGGGCGGCCGTGTTCTTACGACGTGTTGCAACTTCCGCTCAAAGTCTCGCAGCTGAACTCGAACCTCCAGCCTGGACATGTAGGCAGCGCCCTGCTCATGTATGTTGGACCACATGTGCTTGATCCTCTGAGACAGCTCGTCGACTTCCCTGTTGAACTGTTTGATAACCTCCGGGCCAACATCCCCGACGGGTGGCGATCCGTCGCCGACTGCAACGCTCAGCATCTCGGAGAGTGCCAATAGCTCGAAATAATCGGTGTTAGTGCGGTCGACGACAAATTCGTCGGCCTGGTCGAGTCGATCTATTATAGACCGAATGCTGAATGTGGCATCTGGCGGAGAAAAGGCACGGCGTGGATCATCGAAAACGAAGACAAGTGCTAGCCTCCGCCGTAGCTCAACCAATCTGGAGTGAAGCAGGGGGATGGAGGAGACCGCATTCCAGCGGAGAGTGGCATCCTGAGTAAAGGAGTAAAGGGACTCGCTCACATCTCCACACTAGTGATGGGGGTCATATACGTGTCAGCTGGGTCCGAGAGACGGGTGAGGGGGGCTAGGTAACCCACAAAGTTGTCCCATGATCGCCACGGCACGGCCATTACAATCCGACGTAGCGCATCTTGATACTCCGCGGCGACTGCTTGATCCTCGCGTACGAGATTGTCGATACCGAGACGGAGGAGAATGGCCGTCGTCCGGGTTAGCGCGCCAATTCCCAAAGCATGCGCACTCGTCGACAAGACGCGCAGGACAGTCTCGAGACGAACACGATCATGTTCCGGATAAGGAGCACCTTCTTCCAAACTTCCACTCGGAGGAGGAGCAACGTCTGTCGAAAGGGCACGCTCCGAGGCCCCGAGGTTCTGGAACAGCTCCAAGACAGCCTTATCATCCAAGAGCCGTCTGATTTGGTCTGGACAGACGCCAAGTAACCGCACATATTCGTCCCGGAGCTTCCTGGACTTCTCACGGGGTGCCTCATCTAGCACCCATTGGAATATCTCATCGGGCAAGTTCTGCATCCGGCATTGGACGTTGTAAGGCAAACCGTCTTCAAAGACCTCAGACCTGTGCTCCTCCTGGCCAAGGAACGCCCAAACTCCGGTGGCCTTGGCCTTGGGAAACGTCCGCCGTATCTCCATCTCCGCGCTGTCATTAGTCGGTCCCTGCCGATCGAAGAAGTACCACTCCTTCCGGCCAACCGATGCCTCTGTCCGTTTCACAGCGCGTAGCAGCCTTCCGCGGTTACCCTCATCCTGGCTACCCTCGGGGTCAGACAACACGTCCAACATGGCATCGTGGAAACTGGCATGTGCCCCCTTGGCTGGCACCCCGCAGTGCGCCGTCGGAGACTCCTGGGCTAAGAGGGCTGCGGTGCGCTGCTCGCTTTCCTCAAGGGCATCGTCTGCCGCGGCATGCTTGACCAGCGCCTCCATGTCAAACTTATGCCTGGTGTTGATCGTCAACGGCGACGAGTGGAACTCTATTACCCTCCGCTTCGCATTGGGGGTTGCGTAAACGCTTCTCTCTTTTTCGGGCGCTTGAACCGGGCGACTACTGCGAGCCGGTCTCGCAAACAACTCAGGAAAGTCATCGTCGGAACTGAGATCATCGTCATCCTCATCGTCCGAGCCCCGGATCACCGTGTTCGGGTCTCGGACGGTCGCCGTCGGCGCAGGCGGGGATGAGGTGACAAGGGCGGGCGGTGGTGAGGGCGAAGGCGGGGGAGGGGTCGATGAAGCTTCAGTTCTGGATGCTATGGGCTGTGTGCTCTGCGGCGGCTTCGAGACGGGTTTGAAGAAACTGGTAATGTCTCCTTGCTTTGACATCTTGAACATTCATTGACATATCGAGTCATCGCCCTTGTTGTTAATGATTGCCTGCGGGCAGCTTGGTCTCTTGGCATCGACAGTAACGCGTGTTGGACCGCGTTTCGCTGGCGTTAAGTTATTGGATTAGTCACTGATGGTTACCTGGTACGGAGTACAGAATGCGCACTGTACCGTAACGTTAAGCTTCCCGGCCCGGGTCCTCGGAACGGGCATTCTGAGTGTCAAGGGAAATGGAAGCGGCTGCGGTCCGTTCCTTTGATGCTGCGTAACAAGGCATTCGCTCCGACACCAAGGCACGAAACCCAAAACGCAGAATTAACGATGGATGATCAGTGCATGGGTTAACCCACCACTTTGGCTGGGGCTGAGCTAGACATTCCGGTCGAATCCATCGGTCATGGCGAGGACAGGAGATTGCAGTTCTTCTGATCTCCAAGGATGCCATTGAGCTACATCCATGAACCTTGCCAACAAACGGTTTTCCATAACAACGCGGAGATCCGTCCACACAATATTGCGATCTAACGCTTCATTGCAAGCAGAGCACCACGAAACGTCAATACACTCTAATGTACGCCGTACTGGGTATGGAACCCGTACGCTCCGGTCTTCAGACAAGCCTGGCTCTCCCCATTCGTAGTACCCCGCCATCCTCGATCATCACCCTGAATCAGTGATCCGTACATGAAATTTTTGACTTCCACCGATTGCCCAGTTTTCTCGTCATCGAGCGGATCCAATGTGATAAGCGCTGACCATTTCTTACTGCATTGAGTTGAAACATGTTTGTTAGAGGCTTGGATGCATTGTAGAATTTCAGGCGTTGATTGGACGGCCTGCCAGAGAGGCAGCGGCGTAGTTTCCTCGAGAGTATTGAATGATTGGAAAGGAATGGCCCTGTGCCTCTTGACTGTCCGCGACCTGGACGACACGGCCGCTATGTTGATCCGCAGCAACGCAGGAAGCAGTACCTCTTCATTTCTCGGTCAAGCCACAAGTCGAGGCGAAGTGCTTTAGGCAGAAGGCGCGTCGGTGTTACCCCCTAGCGTACGAAGCAAAAGCATGCTCCTGCTGACCACGATGCTGACCGTCTCTGAATAACGTTAGTGTGTTGTACTTTTCTTTAAAAGGCCAGACAGGAACGAAAGCCCCTGCGCAGGGCTGGGCAGGGAAAACGGGGCAGAGACATTGAAATTGCCAGGACAACCGATTGCCTCCCGCCGACTTCGTACTTAACGTTAACTATAACTAGTGAATGCTCTCATCGTTGTCGCGCGCCGACTAGGAGGCGACCGCGGGAGTGAAGCAGGGCCGCAATCCCGCCATGTGGCGCATCGGTCACCGGGGTCAGCCAAAACCCGAGAGGAAAATGGTGCGGATTGCTGGGGGCTCCCCCCTCCACCCCCCAGAGGGGAGAATTACCGGTAGCCCCCTGACAAGATCGCCAACCTTTCCAATCTGGAGACTCCTGGCTTAGTGTGCCCCCGCCTTGGCCTCCACCGGATGACTAGGTAGCGCGGACATATAGAATACTGCGTGTGGTATAGGATTACGGATTACAAGTTCTGCCACGCCCTCCCCCTGAAAGATACGCAATTCAGATCTGTTCAGCATTCGAAATATTGTCTAAACTACTTGAAGCGTCTAGGCGTAGAATGGGTGGGTGGCCATCCTTTGGGCGTGTAAATCGAGGGTGGTTGTCCCAAGAAGCATGATCTTTCCGAGATGAGAACCGAGAAATACGAAGAAATCAGTCAGGCACTCAGTGCTTCGTAGGTCATAACAGTGTTACACTACCTGTGGTCCGTACCATTCTGGTTCGGAACATGATGCAAAGCGGCTGGGACCGAAATTTCCAAGAAGAAAGCCGAGAGCGACCAAGCAGAAGACCCACCTCAATACCACAAAGCCGTGAAATGAGGGTGCTGACCAATTCAGGGACACGGCGGGCATCGTTTCCCCGATAGTGCAGTCTGGCCTCTTTGGGTCAAGGGTATGGGAAAAAAAGGTTTCCCTAGAGCCTTCTAGCTTCATCAATCAAGTGTGCAGAATCTGTACATAGCATTCAGAGTTTCTGGATTTCCTTTTTTTGCCCTGTTCATGCGGGCGTTGGCAGGGAACTCCCGGACTCGCCTTTCGGGTTTCTTGTCCGTCGAGGCTTGCCACATTGCGAAACGGCCGACCCTTCCGGCCCTAGCAAGTACTGATTGCTCCGTAACAAACACCTGCAACGTTCAGCGCCGCCCGCGCATCAAAATCTCTCCTCTACACCAACTACGACTTTCTCATCCTCTCGACTCATCTCGTCCGCCGCCGTTTTGTCCCGCTCCCCTCTCGTATAATCCCTAATCACCGTTTCATTTGCGCCGCCTCTGCCCCGAGTCCGCTGAAGGCAATCGCGCTCTCGACGCACGACACGGTCTCCGACAGGCTTTCGGCGCCGAGCCCGCGCAATCTCGTCTCCGACTTCCAGCGACATTGGACCCCGGTTTCGTATACATTCGACTAAAGCGGCTTGGGAGAGCGATTGGGCCAACCCTGGCTATCCTGGCGAGCGTTTCGGGGTGATCGGGCCTTGCCCGCGAGCCCTCCTCCATCATGGCTTCTTTGGAGGGAGGAACGGGAGAACCTGCCGGGGCAGAAATCTCAATGCAGAGATCGAGATGGGCTACTCGGAGGTTGACGGTAAAGAGCAGCTCCATGAAGCGGCTCTCGTTAATGGGAAGGCGGCACAACAGGGGCGTGGCGAGCGAGAAGAAGAGGACATCTGGAGGGACCGACGTCTCGCGACAGGCCGACTCTGACGCGCCAAAGGATGAGAGTAGCGAGGAGGAGGTGCGCGGTAATGGCTCAGGATCGAGGCGACTCTTCTTCAACCTGCCCTTGCCGCCCGAGTTCCAGGACGAAGAAGGGCATCCAATACAGCAATTTCCGCGAAACAAAATTCGAACTGCAAAATACACGCCACTCTCGTTTATTCCAAAGAACCTTTTTTTCCAGTTTCAAAATGTCGCTAACATCTTTTTCCTCTTCCTTGTTATCTTGGTTGTAAGTTGCCTCTTACCCCTTTCCCACCCGAAGCTTGAAGAGTTGACTGACGGGTTTCCAAGATTTTCCCCATTTTTGGCGGCGTGAATCCGGGGCTCAATGCCGTGCCTCTGATTGTTATTATCTGCGTCACGGCGATTAAAGACGCCATTGAAGACTACCGAAGAACGATCCTGGATATCGAGCTCAACAATGCTCCCGTCCATCGGTTGTTAGGCAAAGAAAACCTCAACGTTAGGGAGGACAATGTGTCCGCCTGGAGGAAATTCAAGAAAGCCAACTCCCGCTTCTTCGGCGCGATATGGCACGCGATCGAGGCGTTGTGGAAGAAGGAGCCTCAGCCGCGCCGGAACTTTACGACCGCAGACCCTCGCATGTCAATCGAAAGCAGAGCCACGGCGTGGGAACCCGTCGCCTCGCCGCGCTCGCGCCATTCAGTTTCTTCGGCCCATGAAGAGATCCAGATGACGCCGGTGCCGTCGCCCCTCCCGCGCGACCCGAACATGCCCGGTATCTCGTCAACGGTGGAGAACGAGGCGGTTCTTCTGCAGAAACTCCAGGGCGATTTGATCAACCCGGAGTTGCCCGTATCCGGGCAGGCGAGGTTCCACAGGGATGCATGGAAGAATCTAGTCGTTGGCGACTTTGTTCGCATCTACAATGATGACGAGCTTCCAGCAGATATCATCATCCTGGCCACCTCGGATCCAGACGGCGCGTGTTACGTGGAGACCAAGAACCTGGACGGCGAGACCAATCTCAAGGTTCGGTCAGCCCTGCGGTGTGGCCGGACCCTGAAGCATGCACGCGACTGCGAGCGGGCCCAGTTCACCATTGAGAGCGAGCCTCCGCAGCCGAATCTTTACAAGTACAATGGCGCCATCAAGTGGCGGCAAAGAGTTCCCTGGGATCCCAAAGCCGAACCGAGGGAGATGTCGGAGCCCATCACCATCGACAATCTGCTTTTGCGAGGTTGCCACCTTCGAAACACAGAGTGGGCGCTCGGCGTGGTCGTCTTCACCGGTCACGATACGAAGATCATGATGAATGCCGGCATCACGCCAAGCAAGCGGGCCCGCATCGCGAGGGAGCTGAATTTCAACGTCATCTGCAACTTTGGCATCCTTCTCATCATGTGTCTCATGTCGGCCATCGCGAACGGCATCGCGTGGGGCAAGACGGACGCGTCGCTGACCTGGTTCGAGTACGGGTCTCTTGGGGGAACTCCAGGTCTGACCGGCTTCATCACGTTCTGGGCCGCCGTCATCGTCTTCCAAAACTTGGTTCCAATCTCGCTATACATCTCGCTCGAAATTGTGAGGACCCTGCAAGCCTTCTTTATCTACAGCGACCTCGGGATGTACTACGACAAGATTGACCAGCCCTGCATCCCCAAATCCTGGAACATATCCGACGATGTTGGCCAGATCGAATACATCTTTTCAGATAAGACGGGAACTCTCACGCAGAACGTCATGGAGTTTAAGAAGGCAACCATCAACGGCCAGCCGTACGGCGAAGCGTATACCGAGGCCCAAGCCGGCTTGAACAAGAGATTAGGCGTCGACGTTGAGCAGGAAGCGAAGGTCATCCGAGCGGAGATTGCCGAGGCCAAGGTCAGAGCTTTGCGCGGGCTTCGGGAACTCCACGACAACCCGTACCTCCACGATGAGGACCTGACTTTTATCGCTCCCGATTTCGTGGAGGACCTCGCCGGCAGAAACGGCCCCGAGCAGCAGCAAGCAAACGAGCACTTCATGTTGGCCTTGGCCCTTTGCCACACCGTCATTGCAGAGAAGCAGCCGGGCGACCCGCCAAAGATGATCTTCAAAGCCCAGTCCCCAGACGAGGCGGCACTGGTAGCTACGGCGCGCGATATGGGTTTCACAGTGTTGGGCACGAGTAACGGCGGCATCAATGTGAATGTCATGGGCGAGGACAGGCACTACCCCGTCCTGAATACCATCGAGTTCAATTCAAGCAGGAAGAGGATGAGTGCGATCGTCAGGATGCCGGATGGCAGGATCTTGCTCTTTTGCAAAGGCGCCGATAGCGTCATTTATTCCCGCCTCAAGAAGGGCGAGCAGGCTGAACTCCGCCAAGAAACGGCCAAGCATCTCGAGTTGTTCGCTGTCGAGGGTCTTCGAACTCTCTGCATCGCCGAGAGGGAACTGTCTGAGGAGGAGTATCTCGAATTTAGGAGGGAGCACGAAGTGGCCGCCACGGCTCTTGAGAATCGCGAGGAGAAGCTCGAAGAAGTCGCCGATAAGATCGAGAGAGACCTGATGTTGCTGGGAGGGACTGCTATCGAGGACCGTCTCCAGGACGGCGTCCCGGACACGATCGGGCTTTTGGGTGACGCTGGGATCAAGCTCTGGGTTCTCACCGGAGACAAGGTCGAAACAGCCATCAACATCGGCTTCTCCTGCAACCTGCTCAACAACGACCTGGACCTCCTTCGCATACAGGTCAATGAAGACGAGACCGGCCTGGGGAGCGAAGAGGAGTACATCGCGATCGCCGAGGAGCAACTCAACAGTGGCCTGGCAAAGTTCAATATGACGGGCAGCGACGAGGAACTGAAGAGGGCCATGAAGGACCACGAGCCCCCGGCGGCCACCCACGCGCTTGTGATCGACGGTTTCACGCTTCGGTGGGTGCTCAGCGACAGCTTGAAGCAGAAGTTCCTGCTGCTGTGCAAACAGTGCAAGTCTGTTCTCTGCTGCCGCGTCAGCCCTGCGCAAAAGGCGGCCGTCGTCTCCATGGTGAAGAACGGGCTCGATGTCATGACGCTCTCTATTGGAGACGGTGCGAACGACGTGGCCATGATTCAAGAAGCCGACGTCGGCGTCGGCATCGCCGGTCTGGAAGGGCGGCAGGCTGTCATGTCGGCCGACTTCGCCATCGGCCAGTTCCGCTTCTTGCAGAGACTGGTACTGGTTCACGGCAGATGGTCCTACCGGCGCCTGGCAGAGTCGATCAGCAACTTCTTCTACAAGAACATGATATGGACCTGGTCCATCTTCTGGTTCCAGTGCTTCACCGATTTTGATATCTCGTACATCTTCGAGTACACCTACATCCTCATGTTCAACCTCTTCTTCACATCGGTCCCGGTTATCCTTATGGGCGTCTTGGATCAGGATGTGAGCGACACGGTGTCTTTGGCGGTGCCCCAGCTCTACCGGCGCGGTATTGAACGGAAGGAGTGGACTCAAACCAAGTTTTGGTAAGCATCTTCGCAGCCCTTTTTTTTTTTTTTTTTTTCACTCGACGATTCACTCTTGTTGGTCACCCAAGGTTGCTAATACGGCATTTGCAGGACATACATGATTGACGGCGTCTACCAGTCGATCATAAGCTTCTTCATTCCGTTCATCTTTGTTAGTCTTACGACCACCGCGTCCTCAAATGGGCTCGACGTCGCGGAACGTACGCGGCTGGGCGCCTACATTGCCCATCCGGCCGTGTTTACCATCAACGGTTATATCCTGATCAACACGTACCGATGGGACTGGCTCATGATCCTTGTTATTATCATCAGCGATGTCTTCATCTTTTTCTGGACGGGGGTGTATACGTCATTCACGGGCTCCGCCCTTTTCTACCAGGCAGCGCCGCAGGTCTACGGGGAGTTTACTTTCTGGATGTGCTTGATCGTCACTCCCGCTCTTTGCCTTCTTCCTCGCATCGTGGCCAAGACCATTCAGAAGCAGCGGTTCCCCTACGACGTGGACATCATCCGGGAACAGGCCAAGCGGGGCGACTTCGCGGATACCAATGCTGCTGGGGCTTCCGCCGTGGGAGTCATGGAGGGCGTAGGGGGCGGGTCCAACAAGTCCTCGACTTCGTCGGGCAAGATATCGGGCCGCAGCAAGAAAGCGAAGCACGCCCAATATGCAAGCGTCGATGAGGACAGGCGGCCGATCTATCCGCCCTCTGTCGCGACCCATAACACGCGGACGCAGAACGGCAGCGACGGGACAACGTACATCATGAGCCGGGCCTCGGCGGAGCTACAGCTGCAGCGGCAGCAGACACAGCGGGATGATGAGATTGGAGAGGCGCCGGAGCCCGCAGCCACCCGGCCGTCAGTAGACCGCTACAGGCCGTCGTACGACCGGGTACGGCGGTCTATCGACCGAGTCCGGCCGAGTTTTGAGGCTAGCAATGACTTTACGTCAGCAGCGCGCCTCAGCATGATCGAGTCGACGCATTCAGCCCAGGAGCTGCCGGGTCAACGGCGGTTTAACCTGACGACGGTGCGGAAGCGGGGGCTTTCTGCCTTCTCCAAGAAGAGTGCGGACCCGCCGGATGAATAGACGAGGAGAGAGGATCAAACTGTATGTGGCCTGAAGTAGAACTTCCTATCATGGTGTCAATTTTTTTTCCCCAGCTGCCCTTTAGGGTCCTAATCTCTTCATCATCAATAACCCTTTATTGTTTTTTTTTTTTTTTTTTTGTTTGATATTCAGAAGACACCGCTTTGGATGTGTATGCATGGAGAAAGTTGCATGAAATCCCGAGTCCGACATCTGCGGCGAGAGTGGAAGGGGAGGGAAAAAAAACGTGGCAATGTCGTCTTTCGGTGTTGATGACTGATAAAAGAGGGAGGAAGGGGAGGCAGGTGAAACTGGTCTCTGCGGCGGCTGCTGCTATCGGTGCGTTTCCTTTCTGTTCTTTATTGCTACTTTTTTGTTTCCAGGGAAGACGGCGTTTTGGGTGGGTGCATTTTGACGCTGCGAAAGAAGGGTTTCTTTCTCTTTTCCCATCTTCTCAAATCGATTTGGGCTGTACAACACAAGAGTGCAAGAGTCCCATTGCATATATGAGAGCATGTACGGACTGGATTATACCTGCCTGCCTGCCTGCCTGCCTGTTGGAAGTCAAAGCGGACCTGTAACCTTCTGGGGGGACTGCCTAAGTTCCATCCATCAGCGGCGTGTATCGCCTCGCCAGGATGTTCAAATGGTCAAACTTACCGCTCTCATTTCACACTCTAGTTAGTCCGTCACTGCTCGAGGAACTGGAAGTCTGGGGCGCCGAGCCTCTGCTACGGCTCCAGCGGCTGTAATTCGTTTGTGTGTACCAATGTAGGTACTTCGTAGTATGCATTACCGATCCGTTGGCGTGGAGCCGTGTTAGTGTAATCCGTAATCCGTACTCCGTACTGCGGACCCTTGCGGCAAGCCGCCAAGTTTCCCCTGCCAAGTCCCGGAGCCAAGAACGGGGAGCCCCACCAAAAACTGCGAAAGTGGCGTGAGGTCGGCCAGCATCTTGCGATGCGCGCTGGCCGGTTCTTCCTTCCCTCCAGCATCCAACGCCCGTCTTCTCTCACCTGTGTCGGGTCTCCAGGCAGCCAATCCGGTAGCCAATCCGGTAGCGCTGCTTAGCATCTTCGTCTTGGTGCGTTGAAGCTGTTCCCCAAAGCTCGCGGGCGAACGACAATGGCGATCGACGCGGTGGGGAGACTGCTCGAGCAGCTCCGCGTCGCGGCACGCGACTTGAGGTGAGTTAGGTCGGGGGGGCTCTGAGACACACACACACATACACACACACACACACACATATATATATATATATGTATCTTTTTGGTCCGCGGACAGAGTGGTTGATGGGGTTCCCCAGTCTGGATGACGTTTCCGGAGCTGCATGGCCGTTCTTCTGGACGAGCTTAGGCGCTCTGACGCTCCTGTATCTCGTCCTGCGCGAAAACGATCAACCTATCCGATACACGGTGCCGTCGCCCAAGCAACCAGAAAAGGTCGAGATCCTGGACGAGCCAGCAATCAAGGTGTGTTACTAGTCCCGGGTGGTGGCGGAATCGCGTGTTGGCTCGCTGGACTAACCCTGCGGGTTTCAGGTCTCGGGCTCGACGGCAATCCAGTGCTATGCCCCCGCGACCGGGCAGTTCCTCGGCTTCGTGAACCCGTCGACTACAAACGCCATTGACCGAGCCGTTGAGCAGGCACAAGCCGCCCAGAAGAAGTGGGCCACCACCTCGTTCCGTGAACGCCGCGCCGTCCTCCGCTCAATGCTCCAGCATGTTCTCGACAACCAGGACGAGATCTGCCGCGTCGCCTGTCTCGACAGCGGGAAGACCATGGTTGACGCGCAGCTGGGCGAGGTCTTGGTGACGGTCGAGAAGCTCCAGTGGACCATCAAGCACGGCGAGAAAGCCCTGCGCCCTTCCCGGCGGCCGACCAACCTGCTGATGGCTTACAAGCGCAACACGGTTCGCTACGAGCCCCTGGGTGTCGTGGCAGCTCTCGTCAGCTGGAACTACCCCTTCCACAACCTCATCGGCCCCATCATCAGCGCCCTGTTCTCCGGGAACGGCATCTTGGTCAAGGTCTCGGAGCAGACTGCCTGGAGCTCCTCCTACTTCGCCAATATCGCCAGGGGTGCCCTCGTCGCCCACGGCCACGACCCAGCCCTGGTCCAAACCGTCGTCTGCTGGCCGCAGACGGCGAACCACATCACGTCTCACCCGGGCATCAGCCACATCACCTTCATTGGCTCTCGTCCCGTCTGCCACAAGGTCGCCGCCTCCGCCGCGAAAGCGCTCATCCCCGTCGTCGCCGAACTCGGCGGCAAAGACGCTTCGATCGTCCTCGACAGCGTCAGCAACCGCGACCTCCCACGCGTCACGGAGACGCTGCTGCGCGGTTCGTTCCAGGCCTCGGGGCAAAATTGCATCGGGATCGAGCGCATCATCGCCACTCCGGCCATCTACGATCGCCTTGTCTCCATCATGGAGCCCCGCGTGCGCGCCCTCCGCCCGGGGCCCGACGCTGACGTGGGCGCCATGATCTCCGACAGCTCCTTCGACCGCCTCGAGGGCCTCATTGCGGACGCGGTCAGCAATGGCGCGCGCCTGCTCGCCGGCGGGAAACGCTTCGTCCACCCCGACCACCCCAAGGGCCACTACTTCTCCCCGACCCTCCTCGTCGACGTCACCCCGGACATGGCCATCGCTAACGAGGAGTGCTTCGCACCCATCATGGTCCTCATGCGCGCGCCGGCGCCGACCGCAGAGGCGATCCTCTCCGTCGCCAACGCGCCGCACTTTGGGCTGGGCAGCTCCGTGTTCGGGGCCGAGTCGGACCCCCGCATCCCCCAGATCGTCAGCGGCATCAAGGCCGGCATGATCGCCGTCAACGACTTTGGCGCCACCTACGCCGTCCAGCTGCCCTTTGGCGGCGTCTCCGGGTCCGGCTACGGCCGGTTCGCGGGCGAGGAAGGGCTCAGGGGATTGTGCAACGTCAAGGCGGTGTGCGAGGATCGCATGGGGTGGCTGGGTGTCCGCACGTCGATCCCTCCCCCCATGCGGTACCCCGTCAAGGATCAGGAGAGGAGCTGGCGGTTCGCGAGGGGAGTCGTGGAGGTCGGGTATGGGTTGGGCATTGCGAGGAAGGTTGGAGGCGTCTTGGGGATCGTGAAGAACAGTTAGAGGGCGGGCACCTAAAGGAAGAAGGCGTTGGCGAGCTTTGTTTATTCCAAGAGCACAAGAGTTTCAAGAAAATATTGAATAAAAAAGGGGGGGGGGGGGTGGTGTTCTCGACGGCACCTTGATCGGGCCCCTCCCTCTCTCCCTACCCTATTTTGGGCGGCTCTATGTCGCCACCTAAAATCTAGTAGTAATTCATAATTTATCAACACGCTTCTGAAACGAACCATATCAAGCGGGCACTTAAGGGCAGTCTCTCCGCTTCCCCTCTCTGACGGTCTTTTCTTTTTTTATATATCAACATATCACACGTTGCGACATGCATCGGTTGGAGAGAGCAAGTTGGTTTATGTTCCAGCTCTTGACCGGGAAAGCCCCAAGATTCTACTCTAGACCATTCACGCAAGCAGCGTAAATAGTTACGTCAAGGATGCCCGTGCCGTGATTTTTTTTTTTTTTTTTTTTTTTTTTTTTTTTTTTTTTTTTTTTTTGGAATACGAGGCTCTCTCATTACGCGTGTACAGTAGACAGCGAGCAACCACAGCCGGGGCCCCCCCCGGTCCAAAATGAACCCATCAAAAACCACAGCCGCGGACGTGTCAAATCCGTAATCATAACCTCGCAAAATCGTAGTCGTAGTTAGTTGTAAGGAAGGGTATCCCAATCGTCTCTCTACGTGCTCGACCACCATTCGCCCCCCCCCCTCTCTCTCTCTTTGCCTGCCCACCGTGCTCCCGTTCCATCTAAGGTAGGTGGTCAACCTCACAGATTAAACCCCTCCTTTCCTTCTCTCGCCATAAATAACCCGAACCAAAAGCTCTGATGTCGTATGTATATGTACGTCGAAGAAAAAGACCGAACCGCATTCTTGATCCGTTGTCCTTCCTTCTTTCCGTTTGGGGAAAAAAATAATAATAAAAAAGAAAAAGAAAACAAGGATAAACCGTCTCTGCAACGGCTGACCGAATGAATGTCAAAAGAAAAGAAAACAGTTGTACGATACCAGCCTGCCTAACGCGTAGATAATGCTCCAAATCCCCATAATATGCGGTCCGCTCGTGCTGTCTCGGCTCACTCGCTTGGTTTGTCCCCCTTTCACCAACCCGCTTCTGGCACTTGATTTCCTCCCTCAATAGAGGAGGCCGTAAGCAAACGACCGCCCGAGGCAGGAAGAAGGGAGTCAGACTTAGCAGGGTCGAACCAGTCACGGGGGTGGTGGGCTGGCCGGGAGACCAAGCAGTACAGGCGACGGCCGTGATTCTATGGCAGACCCGCCTTCCTCTTCTTTCCCCCTCCTCTTCCCTCTATAAACTCATGGTCAACCACTCCCACTCCTGTGGCGCAGGCCGCTGGCTTCCTGGCCCGGCCAATGGCCTCTGCATGCCGTTGCTGCCGCCGCTACTGCCAAAGCCACCCAAACTAAAGCTGCTAGCACTGGGCTGCAACGAAGCCAGCCCCGCGCTCGAACCCAGGCTCGGCTTCGACAGGCCGGCCGACGATGTTGCCGCGCCCTCGTTGGATCCCGTAGAGCTCTCCGGGCTGTCGATGTCCATGCTGTTCAGCGACGGCTGCTCTGCCGCTGTGACGCTCTTGCTGTGGCGGCGTTGGCGTTTCGACGAAGACAACGAGGAAGAGGAGATGGCTGTGGTGCGCGGTATGGAGGCGGCGCCCGGGCCGGGAAGGTTCTTCGCCGGGGCCGCGGCGATCGGAACGACACCCTTGCCGCCAACGGCAACGTTGGTAGAGGAGGTGGCATTGCCGTGGTAGCCGGTTGGCGTGTTTCCATTCCCGGTCGACGCGGCGCCGTTCGCGGAACTTTCGCTGTCGTTGGCGCTACCGGTCCGGTTCGAGGCTGCCGGCGGGGTGCTCGCCTGAGCTGGGGGAGGGTTGGCGCTGGAGGAGACGGATAAAGTCGAGCCCCTCTTGCTTATCCCCCCAGAAGAGCCGACGTTCTTCCTCGACCGGGTGCCGCCGCCGCCGACAGGAAGACTCGAACCGGAGCCGCGGTTCCGCTTCTTGATGACGTCCGTCTTCAAGCTCAGCGGGCGAACCACACCATGCAGCTTGAGGAAAAGACCGCAAGCGTTGCAGAGGGGTTGGCCTTCGGGATTGCGGCGCCAGAGCGGCGTTGTCTGGGTGAAGCAGTTGGTACATGTTGTGGGGGTGTTAGTGTTGGAGGAACTGTTGTTGTTGTTATTGTTATTGTTATTGTTGTTGTTGTTGCTGGCGTTGGAGTTGGGGTTCGTGCTGCCGCTGCTGCCGCCGCCGCCGCCGCTGCTGCTGCTCTCGTTCTGACTGCTTCCCGCGGCGGCTTGGAGGTTGGTTGTGGAACCCTGCCTCGAAGCCGGAGGAGGCGAGGACGGGCGGCTTGTAGAGACAGAGGAGAAGGCCGAGTTCTGGTTGGCCTCGGCTGGCGGCGAGTTCGGGGTCGACTGTGCCAACCTGTCGAACGGATTGCCCTTGCTTGTCAACCTCGGGGTCGATGCTGTCCGCGGTACCTTCCCGACGCGACCGTTCGTTGTACGGAAAGGCTGCGACTGCGACCTGTTCAGACTTCCGCCCTCCCAATCCCCCTTCGAGTCGACGTAGTCGGTCGTGGTGCCGCCTATTGTCACCTGTTTCCGAGTAGGCCCGGCCGGATACCTGGCCGCCTGCATGCTGAAGTTGCCCGGGAGGGATGGATCCCACTGCAGTGACGAACTGTCAAACGCACCGTCATCCATACTGCTTCCTTGGGGCGAGAGGTCCTGCGAGATTGGCAGATTGCGGTCGGCAAAGGCGCCGCCGTCCTCGTCGTCCGAATCGGCTCCGAAGGAGAACATGCTCTCTTGGCCCAGCCCGACGGCGGGGGAACGAGCAGGGAGCTCTTGCTGGAACACCCGCGTCGGGTCGACATGGCTGAAAGAGCTCGGCGCGGTAAAAGCCGAGGACGTCTCGGGGCCGGTCGATGCGGCCGGGAACATCAGGCTCCCATTCGCGCCGTAGGGGAATTGTTGGCCTAGCGGGTTGGCCATGGCGGCAGGGCCATTCCTATACGGATGTTGGCGCATCTGCCGCACATCCATGGAGCCAAAGTAGAAGCCATCGGCCTCGCCCAGGGGATGCGGGGTGGAAACGGCGGACTGATAGGCCGAGCCGGGAGGGGAATAGAAGTCGGCCCCTAGGGAGCCCGAAGGCATCGAGGAGCTATTATAGAGGCTGGCGAACGGGTCATTTGCCGCCATGGGCGAGGTGGCCGGCGAGAAGGAGAAGTTCTGCTGGAAGGGCCCGGCAGAGCTGATGCTCAGGTCGTTCCCCAAGCGGAAGGTGTCGAGCGGGAAGGGAACCCCCATCTGATTGGGCGGTTGGCTGGCGGCGGCGGGATGTTGTAAGTGGTCGAGTGAGTATTCCTGGAGGTCAGCGTCGGCATCGAGTCCACTTGTCGACAGGCCGCTGTTGACGGCGGGTACGTGGGGGGAGAAATTGGCCGGTCGTTTGCGGGTCTAGAGAGAGAGGCAATGGATCATCAGACCGCCGTCACAAAAAAAAGCAGGAAGGCATCTCGTGTCATCGAAAATACAAGACGGCTTCAAGGGGCGCCCGATGAATTGACTCCAAAGACGACCCGTACGCAGCAGCAAAAAGACGAGAGAACTTACACGTTGGCCGGTCTCGTCAATGCTAGTTTTGCGCGGGTGCCGAGGCAGATAGCCAAATTCGTCCCGAGGCCTCTGGTGGGCGGCAACGGGCACCGACTGGGGTGCGAGATGCTGAGACGACGACGATGACGATGACGACGACGACGGCTCCTTGCGGTTCTTGATGGGAATGGCCGTCGCCGTGGTGTGAGCCGATCTCTCCTCCGCCTGGCGCATCGTCTCTGGGGTCGGCGTCAAGGCGAGGCTGGCCAGGGTTCCGACGTTGTCGTTGTGAATGAAATCGTCCAGGTTCATCGGGTCCAACTGTGGCGGGGCATGTTCCGACGACTTGCGCAATTGCGCAATCCCACTGGGGGTATTTGCTGATGAGCTGGATGCACGACTTGTTCTTTGTTTGCCCACAGGAGTCAGCAAGCATTCTTCTTTTTCTACCCGGCTCTCTCCCAAGCTTTCTTTCTCTCTTTTTTTTTTCTTTCTTTTTTGCTTTCTTTCTCCCAGTCCTCCAACCGGCGAAGTACCACACAATCCGCGGGACACCAAGACGGGAAAGAAAGAAAGAGAAAAAAAAAACACCTACTTTGTCGTGTTGGCTGCCTTCGTCTTCTGTAACTTGAGATGCATCATCCGCCACGTCAGGTTTTCCATGCGCTCCTGGGCGGGCAGGAGCTGTTTTGTCTTTGCGTAAAACTTCCAGATCTGGGTGGCCAGCGGGTCTTCCCTCTGCATCTCCTCCAGGCTCTGGGCCTCTCGCCGGGCACTCTGCTGGAACGGCGGGAAGGCGGAGACGCGCAGCAGGTCAAGGTGGGCGGCGCCGCCACTCTGAGCCAGGCCTAGGTTCAGGCGGCCATCGAGCAGGCCGGGACGCAATCCGTCGGCGCCCGCCGTCGCCGTCGTGGTCCCCGCCGTCGCCGTCCTCGGGGTCGCCGTCGACGTTGATGTCGGCGGCGCCGGCTTGGTACCGGAGGCAGATTCGAGTCGGTCGGTTTTCCGCGCCCCGGTCGCGGCGTCTGCCGGCGGCCTTCGCGGAAAGCGAAAGTCGTGCTCTGTCGTGGTGGGATGCATTGGGGCCAGCGGACCAGGCGCCGCAGAGGAATCCGTCGTGGTCGCTGCCATTGCACTTCACTTCAATGGGCGAGACCTGGATCCAAAGGATGCTGAGTCTGGATGGAGGGTTAAGGGAGCAACACCCGCGGGGCGGTCGATGCGATAGACCATCGCTCGTTCGTTGGCTCCGTTACTGCCCTCGGCTCTGGGCCTTCCCCACGCCTGTGTGCAGCACAGGCCGCCCCTGCGGTGCAGTTCCCGGGTTCAGGTCCTGCCGATGGGGACTGGGCTTGTGGGCGCCCGGCGCGAATAGCCTGGGCAGAGGCGAACTGGCACTCCGGCCTTGCACAGTGTGCTCGGCCGCGCCTTTTCACTTGGTTACTGGCAAATCGGGCTTTTGACTAACAACCCCACGAAATAAATAGTGTAACGTCGCCAGAGAGGAACAAGAGGAAGAAAAAAAAGAAAGAAAAGAGTCCGAGACAACTCTAGGCGAAAGGCTTATTTTTTTCTTTTACGTTTCTCGAAGGTTTACGGATGGTAAAGGGAAAAAGCGGGTGATTGCCCTCTGGGTAATTGTTCGTGTGTTTTTTTTGGCTCCGCTCGCCCACAGCGTCTCTCTCTCTCCGGCTGAGAACGGTGGAGATTCCCGTGGCCCCTGCCTGCCGCTGCTGACATGTCGCGATGTAATGGAACGCGGCCCCGCCAAGCCTCGTGGGAAGGCCGGGAGAAGGTGGCAACCTTGGGAAAGTGGGATGTGAAGGAGGAGAGAATTGCCAAATAAGGAAGACAGAGGGCGAGACTTGCGCGACACCCCAAAGACTCGATTGCTTCGCCTGCATGACAATGTGTACGCACGTCCGCGCCGAGAGATGCTGACACATCATCATCATCATCTTCTTCTTCTTCTTCTTCTTCTTCCTCTTCATCGTCTTAAATACGTGCCGAAGAAAGGAGGATTGCATTGTTCGCATTAACTCGAAAGTGCGACCGCCAGGGAAGGGAAGCGGTCATCCCAGCTCGTCAGGTCGTTTGCAAAGCCACGCCGGCCGCCAGACGGCATGCAACCCACTAGCGCTCGGGGACAGGGACCAACAAGGGCCCGTATGCTCAGTCCATTCAGAGACCCGCAGCGATTTCCGCTTCGAGTTGCTCCGCAGTCAACGACTACACTAACGACTAGTGTCGTGTAAGTGCGTAGTGTACGGAGTGCTGTACTGTACTGTACATACCGAGTACACTACTTTACCGCTGGCCTTGCTTCCTAGGAATGCAGGTCAAAATAACAAAGCGAACTACACTAAATATCGCGGGACCGCTCTGAGATGCACCGATGGTGTCAAGCATCCGCCATTCTCTCTCTCGCGCGCGCGCGTTTCCCGAGCCCCATGACTACTCTGCCGCCGATTTCAATCAGCTATTTCAGAATTCCAGATTCAGAACGGACCGGCCTTGAATCTAGAAGCAACCTTTCCGGGATTGCAGGTGGGGGTCCCCCCCTCCCCAAAAACCCTCCTTCCCTCCCTCCCTTCCCCCCCTTGCCCGGGAGCGAAGCATCTAAAAGCTGAAGGAAACTGGTACGTCGGGCTAGGTAACTGGTACGTGAAAATGCGCCTGGATACATACATACATGACTCTCAGTGCTAGAGCAACCGCCGTGAGTTTGGAAGAAGCCAGGGCGGGATGTGGCGGTTTCTTGGCTGAAAGCACCCCGCGTCGCCGGCGGCGTTGTTGTTTGTTTGTTTGCAAGGGAATCAGTTGCAGTGCGCAGAACCGGGAGCGATCGTAAGGCACTCGAGTCGAGAGGATGCGGCGGTTAATGTTCATACCATGGCCAGTGATGGGGACCAGGTTTCGCGATCAGCGGGTTTCGAAGCAGGATGTGCAGTTTGGTTCGCTGGGCAATCAGGAGTTCAACTCCTCGCGACTACGGAGAACGGCGGCCTGTCAGGGAAAACTCATACTGGCACTCTCATCTAGGATATTGTATGTAGGAGGCCTCTTCCTGCAATGCTTCTCGAGATGCCGGTTCAACGCAGCCAGCGGCGCGGGGTGCGGCCGGGTAGGGTACCAGGCTCGAGACCAGTCGAGCGCTCACGTCACTTGTCTAGACCGGCCTCGAGGTCCGCACCGCTCCATCAATCATGGCGGGATCATGGCCGTTGCCCCAAACTCATCAGAAACCGACACGGGTAATGTGGACGTACTAAAGAGCAACAGAATACGCCATCCCCCGTGGGTTGCGACAGAGATCTCGCCAACAAGATCGAGGCTGGCAACTTTCGCACCACCCATTCGTTCAGCCGACCTCGACCTGGTCTTCCCCCCACGCAGTTCCTGAAAGCGACAGTGCCGGCAAGACATAGACCGAGCTCCCCGCCCGCGGTTGAGAATAGCCCGTCGGCAATTCTCCTCGTGGTTTCACAACGTCTTCGTGTGTTGGAAGCCACCAAAAAGGGGAGGGTTGGGAATGGAGCAGTTATCCCACCTTTTGTTCGAAGACACGCGGATACCGGACCCAAGAGACGCGTTCTCGATTCCTCGGACGCGGACTGCCCCGTGCATACATAGGTATCTTAAGGTAGGTAGTTACAGCGATCCGGTCCCCAGCTTTGCTTGCTCGAAGTCGTCGAGGAGGGTCCACGGGAGTACCTGTGCAGGTACCGACCCGTACTGAGTACTCGCATCAACGGTAATCGATCCGTAGTGTACATCCATACATACCAGGCACGGCGGGCCAAGCTTGGGAGCCTTTAAAGCGCTTGCATGGGGACCCCCACTCGAAAAACCAAGCTGGGAAACAGCCCTCCAGCCTCGGACCTCGAGACCCCAAAGCCTTTGCCGCATCTAACCTTCAGTTTCCAGAGAGGCCAAGAGTGGGAGCTCGAAACATGCCACCGTCCCAATTAGCCTCGATGCGTTTGTCTACGTGAAGCAGTGCGCGAGCACCGAGATGCAATAGCGGACATCGTACTCGAGTATACTAACACTACTACTACCTTGAGTTAGCGCGGGTGGGTAACAGGTATTGATGTATTCTACATTACGCTAGCGGAAAGTAGTTAAAGCACTACTGGGTGTATAGAGTAGGGATCCGTAGCTACTTCGTACACTACGCTACGAAGTAGTGTACACTACTCCGTAATGTAGTCCCTAATAAATACCCTACACTATAACTGGGTAGTGCACGCCCCCGGGCCCACCGAGATCCTCAGCCCCGAGGGCCACCCCATGGTTGCATCCAGCAACGGTCGCTTTCCCATCTTCATCAGCATCAAAAAAGAAAGGCGTGGGTCTGGGTCTGTTTGGCTGGGCGAGACTTGATAACAACTCTTTGGTTATTACCCCCGACACGGCTACACATACTCATACTTGGTGTACATGGGGTCCAGTACGTTGGGAGAAAAATTTGAACAACGCGGCGGTCGCCGTCACAGCCATGACACAGTCGGGCGAGTTTCACGTTTGTCTCCAGACACTCCCTCCCTCACCTTGGAATGGCAATTTAGCCTCTGCGAAAACCGGCCGTTCGGCAGGAACCGGAACAAGCAAGCTTCGCTTGCAGCCCGCCGGATGCTCGCTCCCGACATGGTGCGGTTGCCGTCTCTCCACTAGTGTAGTGTAAAGGATCCTTCCCAATCTTCGCCCGTACCGGAATCGGCCCGCATAGACGGCTCTTTCGAGTCGTTGCTTCGTGCGTTCCGGGCCCCTCGTTGTCGGTCTGCGAGGCTGTCGTTCATCCGATTTCGCTGGGGTTTCCCGCTCTTCGCAGCAGGCGTAATGCACTACACTAGTTAGTCCTCCTCCCCTCTGCTTCTCCAGTTGCGCCTTATCAATGGACCCGATGTGTGGTCTTTTGCGAAACAAGACAGGGGTTCCGTGGGTCCACGCTTAGTTACAACTACACATCCCTCGCCGAGCCTGGTCCCCGCTGCCCTTTCACATGCCTTACACAGCGATGCTCGACTCGGCGATAAGCTGAGCATCCGACAGCATCCACCAAAATTCCATCATCAATCATATCATATTAATGATGCCTCAAAAAAGGGAACACAAACATATCGCTCTTTTCAACATGGCGGTGACAAGATCTGCCTGCTGGCTTCCCCGCTTTGATCGAGTATATACATCCGTACAGTACTTGCCAACCTCGGTCCGCCCCATCGGACGGATCCCGGGGGGCGATCTCGATACCTCCTTCGGCTTGTGCTCCGTCGTTGGCACGCGACACATTGCGTGAGAGATCTTTGTCCACGGGTCCTCCCCGGCCGCGGCCGCTGCCGCTGCTGCTGTGGGGTTTGCGTGGTTGCATGTGTGTACAAGTACGGAGGAGTAGTGTACTGTGTTAACTTGGCTTCTGTGCTGGAGTCGAGTTGAGCAGAAAGCAACCAGATGCTGTTTCACCGGAGAGCGCCCAATCAGGGGTCCAAGTGTGCGAGCCCTGTGGGGGTTGACCGCATCCGCCGTGGGTGCCGGGCAGGTGCGTGGGGGGCGATTGGGTGATTGCCCGACACATTGATATGAAATCGATTGTTTGGACTGATGACTGTCAATAACAAGCCGTTCCGCTCTGCAAAACCCTAACCCTGTCCATCACCTCGGGAGTTCCGCGAGGAGAGTCGAGAAGGGGAAGAGGTGGGTGGGGAACGCGGGGATAGAAGGGGGAGAAGGAAATGAGGGGTGGTCTCGACAAGCCAAAAAGAAAAATAAAAAATAAAAATAAATAAAAAAAAGAAGAAGATTGCAATGTTCTCAATGCTCGCTATACGTCTGGGTGCAAAGGGCGTGGGAAGGAGATTGGGGCAACGCCCTTACTATATACATCTCGCTCGACAGAGCGACTCCCCTGCTCCCTGAGGCTGATATGGCTCTGCCGTTGTCCATTCAGAGTCTGGGGATACGGTGAGGTCTGATTCGCAATCTCTTGCACGGGTGAGCACATGGGTTGCGGATATGGGCGAGCGCACGGGTGAGCATCTTTTGGAGTTCTCCGTGGGCATGCTTGCCCCAACTGCGCGCGACATTATCCGTACATAACTAGAAGGAGCCTTCCGAGCAACACAGGTACATACATGACCATGTGTGTATGTATGTACATACGTACTTCGTACGGCACATCTGATTATCTGCCTTCGCTCATTATTATACAACTGAGGCTCGAGGATCCTCCCCGTTCGTGCAGTCCCCCGTTGGACCCCTATATATACTTAACTAACCCCATGGGGCACCAAAAATATGGCCTTGGCGGACCGAAACGCATTCCTCCAGACAGAGATTCAGCACCCCGTTCGTTCTTGCTACGTTCCAGGGCCTCGTCGCTGTTCTCGCTTGTCTGGCTTTTCCTCCGGCACTAGCACTTGCACGATAACCGCAGCCCACTCATTCCTCTTTCTCTACTGCATGGGACTTCTTGGTGAGTCCATCGAGTTACGTATTTACCCCAAACGCCTCGGAGCGAGCCCAAGTCTTTCCCTTCGGAGAGTGGTTCAAGCTGGCATGCCATTACCGTCTCCCGTATTGGCCGTCTTTATGGACGACCTCGTCCAAGGGACGGAGTACCGAGTACGCCTACTGCCTAGTGGCACCGGCAACAGATGGAATTGGTCGTCGAGCGTGACTTTTTTTTTTAATCTCTTCTCTTTAATCTTATATCTTATTCCCCACTAGTTTCCTCCTGTGAGCTACAAACCAGCAACAGCAGTCAGCCAGAGATTCCAAGGGCTGCTCGACGGCGGCGTTGATCTGCGTGTTATGGCATGGTTGAGGGCAAGAAAAAAATAAAAAGGAAGTTGCTATATGCTATCATAGAATCGTCTTATACCGGGACATCAGGGTTCTTTGCAAAGGACTGAGAAAACATTCCTCCACATCAACCTCGGGTCAGGGGTGCACCGCTCCATCCAGAATGGCCCCCTCTCTCTCTTGCCAGGACCATCGAGTAACATCTCCTCATAAGAGACATCGCCTCGAGAACCGAGGAAACAAACAACGAGCAAATGCCTCCCCCCCCCCCTTACAAAAAAAAATCACAACGGGCTGGCCCCACGCCAGCCTTTTAAAGCAGGGCAGCCACAGCAATGACGCCGCCCAGAACGGCCCCGGCAACCTTGACCCCGAGAGCGCCATCCCTAGCCAAGGCAGCGGCCGCGTCCGGAACCGAGCCACCGCCGCTGCCGCCGGTAGCACTGGCGCTGTTGCCCGCGGTGCCGGTGCCGGTCGTCTCGGCCGCGCCGACAACGCTGGTGCTCGTCACGTCTCCGCTGACGGCCAGGGCGACCAGGCCCGGGCCGACGCTGGTGGACAGCGAGGTGGCGCCGCCCGAGCTGGTGACCCTGACGACGCGCGTGATGGTCTGCGTGACGGTGGTCACCCGCCAGCCGCTGCCCCAGGGGCCCCAGGGCGAGCCGGCCGCGCCGCCGATGCCGTAACCCCACGGCCCGCCCGCCCACACGTTTCCGTCCCACTCGCAGCCCGTGACGGTGTAGACGCCGCCGGTCCAGGTGCGCGTGAACTGCGACCAGCGCGAGCGGAAGCGGTCCAGGTCGTCCCAGTCGTCGTCGTCATCATGGTCGTTCCAGTCGAGGTCGTCCCAGTCGAGGCCGTCCCAGTCGTGATCATCATCAAAGTCGGGCCATCTGCCGGTGAATGCTAAAAGGAGGTGGGGAAGGGGTCGAAGTTAGCTTGCCCGAATGAGGCGAGGAGGTTGGATGGTGGTGGTGGTGGTGATGGTGGAACGGGCAAAGAGTGGGATTACCTGGCGCTGTGATGGTGTACACGCCCGTGGAGCCGGCAGAGCTACACGATGACCACCTGGAGCACAGTGACGCGGACAGCGAGCTGTACGAGGTCACGGCTGTCGGGGTGGCCGAGCAGGCCGTCCTGAGGCAGTTGGATACGGAGGCTCCCTGGTTTGCGGAGCAGTAACTGGTGGGAGCCGGCCAGGCGATGGCGGAGGACCACCACGAGTTGAAGCAGTCATACTAGGGGCAACCGATTAGGATGTCCGTCCGGTCCTACAGATGAAGTTGGTGGGATGGGGGAGGACGAACAGCACACTCTGGAGCACCTTCCCACCAGGCTTCGGCCTGAGCAAGTGCCGCGTGGCCGAGGAGTACGAATACGGCGATGTTCTTCATGGCGGAATGGGGATCAGCGACGTGTCTGAGAGAGGTAGTGATTGAGGGCAAAAAAAAAAAAAAAAAAAAAAAAGGCAAGGGAGTTAAGCGCCGTAATATAACATCGAGGACGGCATGCGTGGTGACGCACGCTGACCCAAAAAAAGGGCTGAGAGGACTGATTCAGATGCCTGTTCTCGGGCCGTCGGTCGTCGACGGGCGAGCGCCTGTCAAAGGCGGTGTCCAAGCCCTATCACGAGGTGCTATTGGTACTCCAACAGCAAGAGAGACGCTTGTCCCTACAAACGGCACACACGGAACCACACAGTAAGGCATATCGAAAGCTAGCTGTATGCACTCAGCCCACGGGAAGTTTTCCGGGTTATCGCAGTGCCAGCTAGTCGATCTCGAGCGGGCGAGACCAGACAGAGAGGGCACTGCCCCTGCTGCTGCCGCGCGGCCTGCCGTCATGTAAAGAGCCTCTCGTGTCAAACATCTGGAAATGAAATGCCACCGGGACGTGGACGTTGCGGTGACACGGCAGGAGCAGCGTGTTCGCCATGAGACAGCCGCGAAAGCCATGCCCCAGTGAGTGCGCGGTCCCACGAACTCCGCGATCACAGCGGCCCGGTGGTGGCGCGGAGACTTGGCAAATGCGCTAGCGAAGGTGCGGCATCCGGACCGTGGGCCGCCCCCGCTTCTTCATCTGGCGATCTGCGGTCCGGGGCCGAAGGCGAGCGGAAGCGTGGCTGAGAAGGAATGCCGATATCCTGGATCCATGTCGCTATGTTGTAATGCCCAGGCATGGTGGTAGGTACCCTGGGTCAGGTAGGTAAGGCATGTAGGAGGCATGTCCACGTGGGACAAGTAATCCTGCAGGTCAACGAGAGGTAAGCTGAGTCTCCTGGTTGCTGGCGCTGGGGTCTCTTGATTGTCAAAATAGTTCGGGTGTGGTGCCGTGGGGAATATCCGATGAACCAACCGCAGTCTTTCCTCCAGGAGTTCTGGTCTCGGCCCGAATTTAGCTCGAGCAGTTAGTCGTCAGATCGCAATTCGAAAATCTGGCTTTTCTTTTTTCTTCGATACTGGATTTAATTGCTTGCCTCCTCCATTGTATTTCAAAGGGTAGAGCAGAGCGTGGCGGATGTAAGATGACGAATCGAAAGGATTCCTCTCAAAAGAGTCGGCTCATGGCTGGAGAGAGAGTAACTGTAAGGAGAAGGGGGGGCGCCCCACTTGGTACTTGCTAGAGTAAGATCTCTCGGTGCCGGGGAAGGCAACTGCCGAGTGATTAGATCCTGTCACAACATTGGATGGTTCCATCGGCGAGCACTACCCGAGCCAAATGCCGCTTCAGCTTGGCCGTCGTCAGCCGCTCCTACTACGTAGTAGAGTTCTTTCTGTAGTGTAGTGCAACCTAGGTCCTTGACTTTGCTGCCCATTTCAGACCTGGATGACGACGCTCAGTGTGCTCTCCGTGGTGTAGATCGCGTACACGACAGAGTCCTGTATGTACGAATTCATGCAATGACATCCGGTTCCGCCGCTTCGCAATGTCTCACAACGCGGCCAGCAAACGGGCAACCATCCGGAGCATTCTGTCTGAGCTGACGCGTCAGCGCTTCGTTTTGCCAAGGAGAATGATGATAATCTAGTACAATTTCTCTATCACATTCACACAGTAATATTCACACGCCGACGATCGGCATGGCCCGGCCAATCAAACACCCGAGCGATGCCCATCTAGTGTAGTCATCTATTTCCCGACTTCCCACCAGAAACCCCAGGACGCGCAGAACAAAAAAAAAAATGCTGAAAAATGTGTCGTGTACCGTCGACGGTCTCTATATCGTCCGCGGTCGAGACGTCCACGGTCGAGACGTCGGCGGAAAGGAAAAACAACGAGAATAAAAATAAGAAAAAAGAAAAGTGAGTCAAGCAAGGAACCAGCCACACAGCCCTCCAGCCCTCGCCAAACAGAAAAAAAAGGAAAAAAAAAACCGACTGGTGACACGTGCCCAACTACGCCATCAGATGTACTTTCTTGCCGTCATACCGACCATAACGCCGTAACAAATGCCCCGGCATGCGGCTCTCGTGCTCTCTCTCCAGCGATCTGCTGGGGCTGCGCTAAGAAACCCTGCAAAGAAAAAGTAAGTTCGGCCTGGAGCCGGCGCGGTTGGCACTAACTTAGAGCATGGTGCCAAAGTCGTCGTCGTCGTCGTCGAAGGGGATCGGTTTGCGCGGGGTCCCTTCGTCGGTCGCCGGCTTGCGGTGGCGGAAGGTAAACCCGACAAACAGGCTCTTCCTCATCTCGTCCTCGCGGTCCGCCATGGTCTCGAGCGCCTGCTGCTTCTCGTGCACTTCCTTGTACTTGGCCATGTCGGCCTCGTTGCTGAAGTCGTCAAAGTAGCCCGCGTCCGTCTCCGAGTCCAGTTCGGGCACGAACGGGGGCTTGGTCTCGCGCAGCACGGCCCAGTCCACCTCGGCAAAGTACTGGTGCGCATAGATGTCCTTGATGTTGGAAAACCTCCTGGACCTCGAGTTGATGCAGCTGCAATTCGTCGTCAAGTCAGCCCTCTCGTCTCTCTCTCTCTCTCGTCTTCGCCCCACCTCCGGCAGTTACCTCGGCCGCGGACTTACGTCGTGATAAAGTTCCATGTCCGGTTGCTCAGGAAGTAGTTCGGGTCTTCCCACACCGGCCGCTTTAGGACCTCCTTCCAGTGATTCAGGTTCCGCCACGTCTCGTCGGCGGTCGCTCCCGCGAAGGGAGGGAAGCCCGTGAGGGCCTCAAAGAGCATGCATCCCAGGCTCCAGTAGTCGACCGTGAAGTCGTACTGCTCGCCCCTCAGCACCTCGGGCGCCATGTAGTCCGGCGAGCCAACGATCGACTTGGCGTAGTTCACGTCCCGCTCCCTCATGGTGCGGTAGCCCTCCCGACGCTCGGCAACCGTACGCTGGTCCATCGGTTTGCCAAACGGGACCGGCGCCTCGGACGCTTTTTCCAGGCGGATCCTCATCGACTCGATCTTGGCGGGAGCCAAGAATCCGGCCGCCAGGCCGAAATCGGTGAGCTTGACGTGGCCGGTCGAGTCGACCAGAAAGTTCTCGGGCTTGAGGTCGCGGTGGATATAGCCCAGCTGGTGCAGGGCGTCGACGGCGCAAAACATCTCGGCGATGTAGAAGCGCGCGTGCCGGTTCGACAGCACGCCCGTGTTGTTGAGGAGAGTGCGGAAGTCGCCGCCGGGTACGTATTCCATGGCAAGATAGATATTCTTGTCGTCCTGGAACGAGTACAGCAGCCGGACGAGCCAGTCACTCTTGGCCGTCGTGAGGATGTCGCGCTCGGTCAGGACGTGCCGGACCTCGTCCAGCTTGAACAGCAGCTTCTTGCTCATGACCTTCAGAGCGCACACCTCCTTGGTATCCTTCTTTTGCGCGAGGAAGACCTGGCCATACCCTCCCTGGCCGACCTGCGTCAGGATCTGGAAGTCGGCGTGCCGCAGCCTCACCCGCCGCTTGCGGAGATTGGCGCGTTCTCGGCCCGTGTACTTTGCCCACATCTGATTATAAGTCTCCTCGTCTGTCGCCGGGGGTGGGGGGAATTCTTCTCTGAACGCATTGAGCCGGTTCTGCCTCTGGCTGACATAAGTCAGGAGATCAAAATAGTAGTCAAGGAAATCTGACGAAACGAAGTCAGCAGCAACCCTGGGGATGGGAGCGGCCCGAACTCCCGCGGACGAGTGCTTACAGAGCTGGGTGACGTTGACCAGGCGCTTGACGGTGGGCTTCTGAAGGAGCTCGCGCTCCTCAGGAGTCAGGCCCCTGGTGGTGTTGAATCGCCGTACCGTCGGAGACGGCCGTTCTCTCGGCTGATACAATTCTTGGCGCGAAAGGGCGGCATGGCTTGGTTGGTATGTCGGCTCGGTGAAGGGGTCTCTCGGGAGGTTTGGGGGGGTGTTTTCCTGTCCTTGTTTTCTCAGAGGACTGCCCGTTCGGGGAGCGCCCTTGCGGACGATGCTGTCGTCGACACTCGGCGAACCCTCTTCCAGATACTGTAGGTTACTCTTGCCGGGAGACAGCGGCGCGACCACGCTCTGGGGACGGGTGAGCTTCACCGGGGTGTCGAACGCGCTCGGCGGGTTGATCTTCATGCCCTGCAGCGCGGCAGGGAGCTCATTGGCGCCGGGAGGAACCGTCTTCTTGCTGGGGCTGCCCTGTGGAGTGCTGGCAGGGGTGATGAAGTTGTGCCGGGTCGGCGTGGAGGGGCGCGCGTCGGTCCTGTCCTGCTTCGCGCCGGGGAACAGGTTTGTCACGAAGCTCGCCATGGTGTGTGGCTGAGCGATCTGCAAAGGTACCTCTCTGTATTGACACAAACAAAAGTGATACGGCGTCTTTGCAGCTCTCAAGTCGTGCCTCTTTGACCCGTCGCGACCTCTCGGCAAAAAGGAAGGTCGGAGCTGCACCCAACGACGTGATAAAATGCGATGAGATGATGCAAAGGCGGGTTCGGATCACCTGCACATAAACAAGGCGTGCCAAATGATGGAGACAAGCTTAAATTATTATGGCGCCAAAACTCGCGCCGCGCCAGCGAGGTCGTCCTGCCCGATTCAGTGATAATGGAGGTGGATTGATTGGGCAGGGAGCGGGGGCGGGGTAGTTACTCCGTACCAGGGCGTCAATACGCAAGGTTGGAACAGCAACCCAGCTGAGGTGTGGGGAACCTCCGGCGCCTGAAACGCGGAAACTCAGCCCAGTCGTGGGCCCGGAACGCGGTGCGCCCAGGGTGGAGTTCCTGGGAACCAGGCATTTCGTGCAGGCTTGGCGTCAGCTGACAGCCGGTCTCGACTTGCCAGGAGCTTGTTCCCATCATTTGCCGGGAGCTCTCGCCGAGTTCAGGTTTGGACCAAAAAAAACGTCAACATCTGATAGGAGCGCATAAAAGCACTTCGACAACCCGTGGTCGCCCGAAATGCCAAAAGAACGTAACTACAATCCCGTGCAGGCTCAGCGCAAGGCTGAGAAGGCCAGAGCGATTAAGAAAGGTACCCGTCGCGTCGGCAAACCGTGCCCGCGTTCTGATGTTCCGGGCGCCAATATCCCATTATTCCCATGTACTGAAATCAAACTAACTCATCGGCTCGCATATAGGCAAGCTAGAGCAGCAAGCACGGAGGAACGAAAAGCTAGCCAAGCGCAACCCCGCCAGGATACAGCAGCAGATCGATGACCTCAAGGCAATAAAGGAGGGCGGAGGGAAGCTCACGGCCCACGAGGAGCGAGCTCTCGAGGCTCTCGAGAAAGATCTGAAGGCGGTCCTTAAGGCAAGAGAAGCGCTGGGGGATAAGGCACCGCAATTTAGCCGTGGCCCGCCGAGGCAGGGACAGAGAGGTGACGGCGTCCTGGGAAAGAGGAGGCGCGATGCTGGAGACGAATCCAGCAGCGACAGCGACGTGCCCGAGGATGTCAAGCGCATACCGATGCCGAGAGACACGCCGCCCCCCATTCCGAAGGAGATCTTGGACGAATGGTACGCCAAGCGCCGGGCGAAGAGAAACGCGGAGCGGGCGTCGGAAGCCGAACGGCAGGAGTCCGAGAAGCCCGCCGCGCCCGTCATCGAGTCCAAGACGGTGTACGAGGCCAAACCGGTCGTCAGAGATTTGCGCAAGGAAGCTGTGAGCGCCTTCATGCCGACGAGCGTCAGGATGAAGATGGAGAAGAGCAAAGGGCGGGGAGGCCTGTTAGAACCAGAAGAAGCGGATCGGCTGGAGAAAGAGGGCTACCTTCGGACCCGTGAACCGACACGACCGCAGACCGGGGAACCACAGGCCGGCCAAGATGCCGGTCCCCGCGGCGTGACGATGGAGGAGGTTGCAGACGAGCAAGGCTAGGCCGGCGGCGCCACGGGGCAATTCTGTCAAACTCGGGACTTGCAGACCCAAGGCGCACCGGGCTGGGTTCGGTAGTAAGATATTCATTCCGAGGACCCGGCCTTCTCAGCAAATGAGCACGCCGATTTTACGGCCGGCGGCGAAGGATGACCGGTCCTCCTTTGCCGGGGCAAATTATACCAAGGACGCAGTACGGCGCGTTGACGTTTGTCAGGCCCTTCTCGGGGCAAGCCGTAATTATCGGCAGTGCTTCCAGTAGAAGAGCCATGTCTGTTGCGTGCGGCAAAAACGTTACAGCGGCGAACCCCGATTGTCTCATTGCCGCTTAGGCCTGTGAGCTAGGGGACGAAGCGTTGCAGTTTACCCTGGTTTCAGATTAGCACGTTTAAGGGGCAAGGAGCGCATATCGAGGGAGGGGGCCATGCTGAGTGGTAGGATTTGCAAATAATGGAGAAATAGTTAGCCATCTGGATTCACAAAGCGACTTCTGATGGCCAAGTCACTGGACGATCCCACAACAAGGTTGCCGCGGGCTGCTCCTTGACATGCCGTACGGAGCTACGGCGTAGGGAACTCGGCGGATGATCTCACCTCAGCTCGACTGCGGCCCCAAGCGGGGCCTCTTCACAAAAACAACGTGGGTCAAGCGGCACAGCGCACCTGCACCTGGTGTTAGGGGATCATCTACGCTGAGTGCGTATGTAGCTACACTACATCACTACTGCGTACACGCACCAACAGGACCCTCCCTGTGGTTGAATATGCACAGCCTTACCAGGTTGAGGATGTGTAACAAGACAGTTTCAAGTGGATCTGCTTGCCTCCATTCCCACTCTGCTCGGCGTCGGCGCCCATTTTCAGGTTGGTTTTCCTGTTTGTTCGTTTCTCCCTCTTCGTTTATCAATGATTATATCATTGTATTTGTTTTCTTTGACTTGCTGTTTCCTTTTCCCAGCTGTCGAGCAGCACCCTGCTTCCCGCCTCCCGCCTCCCGCCTCCCGCCTCCCGCCTCCCGCCTTCTCGTCTTCTATCTCATCTGCCACACCCGTCACACCCGTCACACTCGTCACACTCGTCCCATTCCGTCACTGGCAGCTTAAATTAACGCGAGATGTCCAGGAGTAGCACCCTGTCTTGGGGGACAGGGCTTCAAAATGGCCTCAAGAAGATATGTTCCCTGGTACACATCGCCAGGCCCGGCGCGCGCGCGCGCGATCTCGTGTCAAGAGAAGGCGGCGGGGGAGATGGGTCAAAATCGCCGAGGAGTCCCGGCAGCATTGATTCCCTGCACGACAGCGCCAGCCTGTCGTCCAGCTCCATCAAGACTTCAGCGGCCGGCGAATTCGACCAAGACTCTCGAGATGGGGGCATTCGCGCCTGGCTGGTCGTCTCGGGCTGCTGGCTGGCGCTCTTTGCGGCCCTCGGTTTCATGAACATCCTGTCGACCTTCCAGGCCTATCTCGCGACGACTTGGACCGCCGATGACCTCAGCCCCGGCGCCGTCGGCGGCGCCATCTTCGCCTACGCCTTCCTCAGCTTCCTCCTGGGCCTCTACGTTGGCCCGCTCTTCGACAAGCACGGCCCGCGGTGGCTCATCCTCGGCGGCACTGTCTCCCTCGTCGCGAGCCTGCTCCTCGCCAGCGTCGTCGACGACGACGCCGCCGCCGGCGCCGGGCTCATACTCGCCGCCCTCGCCATCCTCGGCAGCCTCGGCAGCACCCTCCTCTACGTGCCGTCCGTCGCCGCCGTCGCGCGCGTCTTTAGCGCCCACCGCGGCCTCGCCATCGGGCTCGCCACGACGTCCACCTCCGCGAGCGGCCTCGTCTTCCCCCCGCTGCTCCACGCCCTCTTCGTCCGCGTCGGCTGGGCCTGGGCCGTCCGCGCCATCGCCCTGTTCTGCCTCGCCCTCACCGTCGCCGCCAACTTTCTCATCACCCGCGCTCCGGGCCTTGCCGCCGGGACGAAGAGGGAGGAAGGGGAAAGGGGGGAGGAGAAGGAGCCAAAGGAGCAGAAGGAAGGCGGGGAGAAAGCCGCCGCCGCCGCCCCCGCCGGCGGCAGCAGCAGCAGCAGAAGCAGCCCGCGCCCGCTTCGCGCGCGCATCATCTTTGGTGGTGTTGGTGGTGGTGGTGGTCGTGTCAGCGCAGCGGCGGGCTTCGCGCCGACGGTCGGGGCCGTCCTGTGCGCCCAGCTGGGGTCGTCTCTGGCGCTGAGTTACCTGCCGCGCTACGCGCTCGGCAGGGCGGGGCTCGGGCGCGCCGAGGCGTTCGAGGTCGTGGCGGTTGCCAACGGCGCCTCGGTGGCGGGGAGGGTGCTGGCCGGCTGGGCCGCGGACCGGCTGGGGCCGTTCGACGCGGGCGTCGGGTGCTGCGCGGCCGCCGCGCTGGCCTCCCTCGGGGTCTGGCTCCCCGCCGGCGGGACCAAGGGAGGGGTCATGTCCTTCGCGGCCGTGTTTGGCGTCGCCAGCGGGGGCGGCGTCAGTCTCGCGCCCGTGGTGGTTGGTCGGCTCTGTGACGCGCGCGAGTACGGGAGGTACTATGGGACATGCCATGCCGTCACCTCGTTCCTGGTGATGCTGGCCGTCCCGGTCGCCGAGCAGGTGTTTGACGGCGGGGAGGGGCGTCATCCGAGCCTGGTCGTCGTCACGGGCGTGCTCTACGTCCTCGCGGCCGTTGCCTTCGCTGCTGCGAGGGTGGTCGTGGCTGGGCGGAGGCTACGGATCATATGCTGAACGACAATGAGACGATGGAATCTATGACAAGAACACTTCCGAACCTGCCTGCATACCAAGTTCTCCAGTGTCCAACAGCGGTAAGCAACTTTGCTAGGAAAGCCGGAGCGGACTTCCTGGGAACTGGAAGGGAAGGAGAGGTCACCCTTGCGGGAAATAATGATGTCGAAACAAGCTCTCGCCACCCGCACGCCGCTGCCTAGCAACCAACCGTTGACAACTACGGAGAAGTAGGCGAGTGTGGCTTGGGAACACCGGGAGGGCACGATATCGACGGCTGCTCTGGTCAGGGACATGCCGCTGAGGAATCCATCTGCCGGTAGCCGAACGAAGCGCTGGCGATAAGGGACAGAAAAACGTGATCCGTACATACGCTACATGCTATTCCGGTGTAGACTGTATGTATTCCCGTATACAAGGAGCACAACCATTACCCTATTGGACTCCCGGCCGTCGAGGTTGTCTCTCATATTCCACCGTCCCCATCCTTGACCCTCAGGCCAGCAAGGGTTAAGAATTTCCAAACCCGCGAGCTAGCTCTCACAATACCTACAGCCGCACGGCAGCGGCCCAGACGGGTTGGTTGATATCTTGGACGAACCCGTCTCCATGGACCAATCCGTACAGTACACACACATCTGTGACGGCTGCTATTGTCCAAAGATTGATCTGCCCGACTTCTCAACCGCATAGCATCGTCCCGCCAAAAGGGGGGGGGGAGGGGTGTATGCCGCCCATGCGGATATATCCTGAAGCCTGCCCGAGTGTATGTATGTATGTACATGCATACGTACATTCATGCGAAACTCGCCAGATAGGATGGAGGACCCTAATGCAATGCACGAACTGCACGGGCGGTTTCAACACGAGAACCCCCCCAGATTGACACGCGTGAGATGTTGCTGAGATCACCATCTGCCCGTGGAATGAAGCCGCTCTCTTCTGATCGGGGAGCAACCGACGGCTGTAAGTACATATGGAATACACACTTCACTACTGAAGCACGGATAGAGTCTGGGCTCTCCGGCCTCGTCCGTGCACTAATCTCTACGCGCGCGCGGGATCTTGCATCGAAAAAGGGAGAAGGGGGGGGGGGGAGATAGCCTGAGCCAGTATGCTTCGATGGAGGAGGAAATTGTCGCAGAAGCACGGGAAGCAGGACGACCCGGGCGGCCAAATCGGACTCCTTCGACTTCCTTGGAAGAGCGCTGGAGCATCAGGACACTGCCGAGAGTTCTCGAGGGACTCGGTGTGATGAGGTGTCGCGCCAGTCTTCTCTTATGATCCGTGTATGGATGAGCAGGCAGAAGATCGCGGCGCCCCTTTGCGTGGTGCAGTGGTTGGAGTTGAATTGACAGTCGATGTTTCTTTGTACCGAGTACCATACACACACTAGTTAACTAGTGTAGTGTAATCCGTACTCGGCTGGTGGCTTTCGGGGATTCTGGCCGCGAGCACTGGCCGCATCGGGTGATCCGGCCGGAGATTCCCGTTCGATAGTTAGTTAACTTTCCACTGCAAACAATGCTCCGTGCCAAAATTTGAGAGGGGCGTGGTGCCTTTTGCAACCAACGCTAGTTGCATTGCCGCAGACCGGACCGTAGTCAACGAGAAATTTTCCACTCGCCGGCCTCTCGTTGAATCGTTCCTTGGGCCCCGGAACGGGCTCGAGTACTCCGGTACACTACGGAGTGTAATGGTGCATTAAAGCGTATGTATGTGCATCCTCTCAGGAGCCAAGACACGGAGTCTTGCACATTTTTTTTTCGGAGGCAAGTGGCTTCGCCAGGCACAAGTGGGGCCTTCGCGCAGAACAACGGGCATCTAACGAGCGCTCCACAACTGCGTCATCGCCAATTGAACAACGCGGCCTAGCAAGCTGTGCGCTGCCAAGCTGTCTCCGTCATCGATATGTGCGATCGTCCATCTCGACCAGGGCCCGATATTGGATATTGGGAGTTCTCGTGAAGCGCGCCGCCCAATGAGCCCATTGATTGGATGCCTCGCGCCAAGGACATCGCCATCTGGATACAACACACGCAAAGTACGGACTACCTGGTAAATCTTGTAGTGTGCATCTCCAGGCTGCACACCCAAGACATTGATAGCGTATCGCTGCGTGATGGAGAGCGGGATGGTGAACAGGTACGCAGCAGTGAACCCCAGCATAGACCCGCTCATTAATTAGTACTATACATTAGGGGTCAAAAATACCATCATTCTGCCGCGTCCTCCTCCGATTCAGCATCACCCTGGCCGCGCGTTGACCCATGGATAACTCGACGGCTTCGACGAATCCTTGGAATCACGAATGGGTGTGCTCCGTCGTGCGTGTAGGGCTGGCAGCTGGAGGTAGTTCCCGGCCAACCAACCCCACCGACTGCATTGCGCTACGACGCTGTTCCAAGAGATACCCTGCTGCACGCTAACTTAGCTAAATATCAGAGGAGACATACACGAATTTACGAAGTACCGCTCAACCGATGACTCCGTCGTGCAGCGAGCGTACTGTGGTATGCACGCGCACACGACAGTTGGCAGCTGGAGACTGTTCTTCAAAATGCCAAAATACTTTACTCTGTATATATTACTACAAGCATGTTGTGTAGTCCCTGCACCTATCCACAGCATAGGGTGATGTACTTGTCAGTGCGAAGTAAGGTACTGTACGGAGTACGGAGGAGTTCCGTTTCTTTGCAGGACCCTAACGGCGTCCGGCGGGCCTGGAGTGACGCAGGTCTCCTGCTGAAACCTGCAGGTTGACACCTCATCTCCCACCTTCGAATCAACAGTCGGGAGAATGCGACCGACCATTCGAGACCAGTGGGAGGTTAATGATCATGCAAGAAGCCCCGAAACATTTCCATCACGACGCTGAGTCTCTGACCGTGCGGACCGCTGGACTTGGTTGGCATCTCTATCACAGCTGTTGATGATCTGGTCGAAGCTGTGGGTGCGCATCGCAAGGTGCAACTTGAGGCTCCATGCCGGGGCAAGGACACGGCTTTCGAAAGAGAACTGCATACGCTACGGAGTACCGAGTAGTGCAGGCGGTAGTTGCTATGGGCAACAGGATATCGCGTTTTGCACATAGTTATTCCGTGCCTCAGACGAATTCAAACGTCTACAAGTTCCTTTTGCACTTTCAGTTCTTTTGCTGCTTTGCCCTGTTTCTTCCTGTTTCTTGTCAATAACTTCCCGTCCTTCTCATGCCCCTGGAATATACAGCCAAGATCATCCGAGTTCTCGCCATTGGTCGAGGCCGGTGGTGTGTGGATTCCAACGTCCAAGCCACACCGAGAACCGCGTCACGGGCAGTCAATCCCTGATCCTTGACTGTGTCCAAACCAAGTTGGCGAAGTCCGATGTTTCTCTCTCTCTTCCGTCGGATCGAACAGTGAAAGGAGCGATCGAGCCCCCCTCCCCCCCGGCAAGTGGGTCGCGAATGGCCAGACGAACAAGGTTTGCAGCGGTCGTGTAGCATGGGGCTTTGGCAAGGTGCGGATTCTGGACACGGGCTTGTGTAGGAGATTGGAAATCCCGATGCTTCGGCTGCATTCCAGACCAAGCCTCCCATTTTCGAATACGGGAAACGTCCAGAAAAGCGCGATACGGTGAGAACTCCGGGAGGTGGGGGAACGCGTTTGCCAAACGGGAAACTTTTGGGGTACAAAGTTTGCATGGGCGTGGTAGAATAACGCACCTGAGGTACCCGAGCGTGTCCTAACTGTGAGGGAGAGTTGTCCCGGTGGGATGTGCCTTCCAGAACCTGTTGCGCCGTGCCCGAGGCCGCTTTTCCTACCCGAGAACTGCCCACTCTCGTTTTGTTCTGCCTGTTCCACCTTCCTGCCACAAGCTAACAGGTGGGTGTATGAGTGCGAATTACATACATTGTACGGAATCGTGTACATACAGACATGCTCTGAAGGTACCTTACCCATGCCCGGCATTGTCAGTGACGGCCAGCAGGCGAAATAACCCTGGAAGCAAAATCGACCATTGCAGAAACACCTGCACTCCGCAGGCAAAACGAGCAACCCGGCCAGCGTTTCCACGGCTTGCCAAACCTCCACTCGCGTCAACGTGATCCTTTTTTCATTTTTTTTTTTCTATACGCAATACCGTGAATAGGTGTCTGCGGGCTTCCGCTTTGCCGCATCCTCGTTTTTGTGGTATTTTTTTTTCAACGGGGCTTCATTGCGGAAACCAACCGACGCTTCCGGGCCCCCCAATTAGCCTCCAGTCCGGCACCAACGGCAACGGCAACGGCAACGCCGCTCGGCCAAGCCTCTCGAAAGATCGAACCGGAGCCGCCCGCCCCTTCGTCGTTCGCTCGTCCTGCTCGTCCGCTCGTTACCTGTCCCAACGGCTCTCGCACCGGCGCGATACTCTCGGCCCTGCCTGGACCGCCACGATACGGCACCGGCTGTGGAATTGTGAAACTGCAGCACGCGGTCGAGGCGTACAAAGACACAACACTCCTGTACCACCCGTGGCCTCTTGTCGCCGCCTTCGCTACAGCGACTAGCGCCTCATCCGCAGCCACCCCGAAACCGACTTCTCGAATCCCAGGAACCCTGGACCTGTGGCGGCCACACGGCTACAGTACACATCCCATCGAGGCCTCTTCCACACTCGTTTTTCGCTGCAGTGTTGTTGTGCTGACCGGTGACCGTGGACCCTGCGCTAGCCCGCGCAGCTAGCTGGCCCCCCGCGCTCACTGCGAGGCGTGCACGGCACATCTGCTGCTGTTGCTGCTGCTGCTGCGGCGGCCGCGACGGCGTCCTGGTCAAGCTCGAACGCCCGTTTGACGAAGCTGAAAAGTGAGAGAAATTGGCCCGGGTGACTGCTGTCAATCGTTATTCCCAAGACCTCCGGCCTTGCAACCCCAGTGGCCGGCCCGCGGGTGCGACCGTCGACCCCTCCGGCGCCTCGACAATCCCCCACTCCCGAAGATCAGCACTTCCCCGTAGAGACCGCTAGCGCGGGCCCGTGGGGTGCAGGAGAGGGATTCACCGACCAGGCGAGAGGAGGGAGGAGGAAAACGTGCAAAGGGGAAGGCTGAAGCCGCAAAAAGAAAAAGCACTTGGATTGCGCCAGTGGAACGCCAGAACCATTACCCACTTTGGCTTCCAGCGCTTCCCACACCTCAGAGCACTGCGGACATCTTCGCAGCGACGGGAGCTGAACGACCCACTATCCCGGATCAGGCCTCAACCTGGCGACCATGGCACCCTTGACACCCCGACTCAAGATCCTTTCAGGTAAGTCGTGCCAACTTCTCTGTGTCCCCTTGCCGTCCGCAGCCTAGCGCGAACTGGATCCTGCGTTTCCGCGACCCAAGTGCCCAAAAAGAGCCAAAATGAGTGGGCATCGCATCTTAAACGCCTAAACCTGCCGTCCTTCCGAGTTTCTCCAACCGCAATCTTGTCACCATCACACTCGTTTCCCCCTCCACAGACTTTCCGAGACGGCTGGAGTGCTGGCTGCATATGCGCCCTCCCCCGCACTGGCAGACATGTCGGACTATGAGCTGATGAACATTGTCACAGTGGGCGGCAACCCGATATCTGCATTTCTGTCATGGAGACTTCAGGCGTCTAATGCCTGCGACGTCACTCTCGTCTGGAAGACCGGCTTCGAGCATGTGTCGCAATACGGGATATCCTTCAAGTACGACACCCGCGTCCTGCCCTGTTAAACAACCGCTCTTTCTAACCGCTTTGCTTTTTTTTCTTTAGGTCGGCCGACTTTGGCAACGAGCGGTTTAAGCCTCGGCATGGTTTGTTCCCCCCCCCCCCCCCCCTTTCTTCTCCTCCTTGGCCGTCGCCGCTCCCTCATGTGGTTTTGCGATGTCCCCCCACCGGTCTTGCGCAAGATGCTGACCGAATGATTGGGTTCAGTTGTGCGGACTCCGGAAGAGGCTGCCTCTCGCCGAGAAGGCGCATTCGACTACGTCATACTCTGTATAAAGGCGCTTCCTGACATCTACGACTTGGCCTCGGTCATCGATGCAGTCGTTACTCCCCAGCACACATGCATCCTTGTGAACACAACACATGCGCTCGGTCTCGAGTCGGCGATTGAGGAGCGGTTCCCAACCAATGTGGTCCTCTCGGTCGTCTGCGGCGCCGAGCTCGCCCAGCTCAGCGGGAGCGAGTTTGAGCACAAGAGCTCGACCCAAGTGTGGGTTGGACCAGCAAACGAGAACCCAAACATCCCGCGCACGATACAAGAAGACATGGCGCAAGCTCTAGCCATGACCCTGAACACCGGCCAAGTCGACTGCAAGGTGTCCCCTAACATCCGTCAACAGCAGTACGAGCGGGTGATTGGGTACGTTTTTTCTCTCTTCTTCTTCTTATCTTGATCCCCTCTGAAATCTTCTTCTTTTGGCGTGCTGCATCTAACCTTCTCTCAGCCCAATTGCGTTTCACCCTTTGACAGTAATCTTCGAAACGCCCGATTACGCTGCGCTGCTTGAGAAAGTCGGCGTGTCGAAACTCGTCTCCGATATCATTGACGAGTTGATCGCACTGGCGGAAGCTCAGGGCTGCAAGTTCCCCCCCGGTTTCAAGCAAAACATCATCAATGAGTATTCCAAATCAAGTGCCGAGAACATCATGTGGCAGGATTACATGGCGAGGCGGCCCATGGAAGTTGAGACATACCTCGGCTCCCCTATCCGGTTATCGCAAGATGCAAAGGTTAGCGTGCCTCGGGTCGAGACTCTGTATGCCATCCTTCACAACCTCAACTTGGTCAACCGGAACCGGCCAAAGATCGACACCTCGGTGGTAGCGCCAGCCCAGCCGGGATCGCCCTCCGCTACTCCGTCCCCGCTTCCCCGGATGTCGGCCCAAGGCCCTCCCCGACAGATGCCCAACGGGATGCCGAACGGAAACGGCATGCCGCGACCACGTCCGAGGGGCGGATCCTCGATGGGGCCACCGGGTCCAGGAATGCGCCGCCCCCCGCCGCCGACGAATGGTGGGCCGCCGAACGGCTATCCGCGGCCGGGGCCAAATTCACGTCTTCCGTCAAGGAGAGGCTCTATGGAGGGCGCCGATCTGGAGGAATTCAGCCACCTTGTGCTCTACGATGACATCCCAGAAGGTGGCGAGGCCGGCTACGCCGCCCATGATCTCGCTCTGAGGGAAAAGGAGTTGCAACTGCGGCAGAAAGAACTTGCTCTCAAAGAGCAGGAAATGAGGCTACGACGTGCCGGCCAGGGTATGGGTCCGGGCCCGGGTCCTAGACGAGGGCCGCCTGCCCCGCCTTCGCGAGCCGGCGGTGGAGGCTTCGACGACGACGACGACGATGACGATGACTACTTCGACCCCCGCCCCACAATCGGAACGCCGATGATCGACCCTGATAACTTCGACATGATGAGCGTTACCTCGAGGAAAAACCGCAAAGTCCCGGGCACCAACCCCGCGCAGTTCCGCAAGAATCCCGAGCAGGAGGCCTCGTCCTTTCGCAGCAGGTTCCGACCTAGCTTTGGGAGGAGTCGGTCTAGCCAAGTCATGGCGGCGCCACCCGTCAATGCGGACATTATGGATGATCCCCTCCTAGGCTTCACTTCGAATCGGTACGGGGACGTGGATCGGGGGGCCATGCATGCCGCAGGCTCGAGAGCGAATTCGCTCACAGCTGCCCGCCTAGACGAGCTACAATACAGCCACGGACCTCCGCCCACGGGCGTGAACGGCGGTGGTCCACGCCGAGTAAGTGGGAACCCGTATAGCCCGTCAATCCGAGGCGGCGTCCCCGGCGGCCGCCCGTCGCCGCCGAATGGTTTACCCCACCAACAACAGAACGGTGGGCGGCCATCACCGTCCGAGGGCGTCCAGCAGCCCATGCCCCGTTACCCACCTGGTCACGGCAACAATGTTGCGCCGCAGCAAGTAGAGCAGCATGCTGGGGTGAGCGCCCTCCAACCACCTAAGTCGAGAAGTGCACGAAGTCTGACCGGCAGTGCGAGCGCTAGCGCGGGCAGTGGTGATTCCACAAATCTCGATTCGGAGCCGTCAGCTCACAGTAGCCAGACTAGCTTAGGTCCTCGCCCACCGATCGGCGTCCGCTGAACGCGCCGGGTGGGGCCGACATGGCCTGCGTAGGGAACAACAAAAAAAAAAGGGGGGGGGGGGGGATGGGAGGGCGCCAAACGTCGATCTATGGCCTCGACTAGCACATCTCGAGTCGCATGGCGAGACGAGCTGCCGCATCGGGTCAAGGACATTACGAAGCTCCCGAGCTTTCTTGAGCCGCTAATTCTGGCTCCTTTCATATCATACAACAGAAAGGGTGTCATGTCGTTTTGGTATAACACGAGCATATCCCATGCAGATACGGAAAATGACCCCAATTCAAACGGTTCAAGCGCGGGGGGTGGGATGACAGGACACAATGCAGCTGCTGCAACTCTGGATTCTTTTTTTTGTTCTTCATTCCTCGTTCTTTTCCTTTTTTTCACCTTTTCTTCTCTAGACGGGGGGTATGGGTTGGCTCGGTTGGGTTCGGCTTGCGTTGCAAAAAAAAACGAGACGAAAGGGAGGGAAAGCATCTTTTGGCTTATTCAGTACCATCAAAGACGACGGCATCTCGCTGCGGCAGCTTCACGTGCGAGAGCAACCACTCCATAATCCCTAGTGTATCTGTGTGCGGGTGTTGCTCGAAGTCATGGGCAAGGGAAGAAGAGGAGGGTCGAGGGGTGTGGTCCGGAAGGGGAAAGCGATGGCCTTTTTTTTTGGCTCTTTTGAGCCTCCTGTATTGAAGTACGTAGGCATTCTTCTTTCCCTTTGTTACTCCAGTCTCTTCGCGTTTCACCCCTCTTTTTATGATCCCCTTCGTTCCTCGTGGTATCGTGTATTGTGTCGTGCGGCTTGGAACTTGGGTTTCATTCTCCATATGTAGCCAACAATACCTCCCCCCTAGGAGAGACGAGAATCGTGCTATCCCGTTCCTAACTCTGGCGATCAAGGTAAAAATACCACCGGGGGGGACGGTGTGCAGCCGGCATCCCCGGATGTGCCGTGGGTAACACCACCTGGTGATGGTTTTGCAAGGCCGCTGGGAAGCCGTGGTGGGTTTGGAGTTTGATCACCGGGGCAGCGACTAAGTTTGACTGAATTCGCCTCCGGATGGATCGATGCCGAGTTCCTCCGCCAACTTTCCATATCTGCGAGAGGGGGTTCAACCACAATACCGCACGCTTGTCGCGGCACAGGTAGGAGAGTATGAAGCTCCAAAGCCATTTAAGAATTTTTATGTCTTTCCGGGTTCTCAGAAACAGGATTCGCCTTACCTACACAGGCTCGTGTATTGCTTACTGAGAGAGCACCAAGCTAGTGTTAAAAGAGGGTGGTCTTAACGATAACAATGCACCCTTCAGCATAGCACACGGCACAAGATAGATTCCAGAACCCGAGTGGAACAGATTGGCTTTTGGAGTGAGGGTATATACTCCGGGCATTGCCTTTTTTTTTTTTTTTTTACCCACCTTGCTCTCCTTGTATATATTTACTCTCTGCGAGGAACCCACTAAATTGTTGTGCAGGTGGACAATCATCAATCCAACACGGGAGAGCGATCTATACACGTATGTTCATCTTTATGATGAAAACATGTACATTGAAAGGAAGATAGAATCGCATATCTCCGCGGTCAGTTAAACCCCGGCTTTGGGCATCGAGTAGACATGGCTCTGCGACCCCTTAAGGTCCGCCTTGCGGTCCTCGTCACTGCTTATCGTCCCGGTCGCTGCAGCCATCATCTGCTCGGGCAGCTCCAGCTTGACCTCGACCGACTTGACCAAGGCCTTGAGCTCCTTCTTGGACAGGACACCGGTTCCCAGCTTTCCCATCCCGGACTCGTCCCCCCTGATGTCGTACGTCAGCACCGCGGTGGTGGACGATTTCCACAGCGGCAGGGTCTTTGTCTGGCTGCTCTGGACCAAGACAAAGATGAGGAACACGAGAGAAAGAATCTGCACAACGAGCGGCAGGGCGAGCCACGGCCACCGGACCTGTACAAACACGACCTGCTTGATGCTCTGGCCCTGGGCTTTGACGTCGAAGCTCGCACGCAGCTGGTTCGTCATACTGTCGACCATGTTCTGGAAGGTTTTCGCGATGCTGCCCGACCGGAAGGCGTCACCCATGCCCGAAGTGTTCTGGGTGGGGGCCGTCTCGCCGTCGAAGATGTTGCCGCCGAAGCGGCTCGAGGTGAAGAGGGCCCCGAGCGCCACGATGTCTGGGACCGAGGCCCGCAGAACGGGGAGCGGCGGCTGGTCAAAAACGAGCTTGTCCGCGTAGGTATCGTTGTCAACAAAAGTCACGACGCCTCGGTTGAGGGTGATCGGGTGTCGCTTTTCGGTCAGGTTGTTGCCCGTGGAGGACAGGTTGGAGTAGGCGTATGCCGCGAGTCTGATGTCACATTCGACGATCTCGAGGGTGTCCGTTCTGATAACCCAGGAGGGAGTCAGGAGATCTGCCCTCAAGACCCCGATGCGCGCGATTTCAGGAGGCATGTAAGTAATCACCTCGTCTTCACTAAGCCAGGTAGAGTTTGGTTTCAGGAGAGAGATGCCGCGAACGCTGATGACAGTTTGCCACGACGTTGGGGAGTACGAAGCATCTAATTTGACACCGCCGGGAGTTGTCAGGTTCCTGTCCCGGTCGAGCTCAGCCGGTTTCGCACCCGGAGGAAGATTGAGGGTCGCGTCCGTCACGTCCGTACTGTTCCGACAATGTCAGCATAGCACGCCCATGACCGCAGCGTCGGAAACAGACCGGGAGCATGCCCAACCGCTCGCCTCTGAGCGAGCAAGGAGCTCTTTTTTTTGCTCGTTTGTTTGTTTTATTTTGTTTTATTTTGTTGTGTTTTTATTTGGCGGGGGGGGAGGGGGGGGAGGGAGAGGGAAGGTCATACCAAGTGCTAGCGAAGCCAAGAGAGATATACGTGCTGTTCCACCGGCAGCTGGATGTGCAGTTGAACACCGCCGGAGAATCGAGGTGGAACAAGCCTCGGTAGACGGCCCCCTGCATGGACAAATCGGCGGTAGAAGCTGGAGAACGGATCAACAGGTCAGAAAACTGATTCCCCACCAACTTGGCTCGGAGCAGGAAGCAGGAGCAAGTACAGGAAACACTCACGGCTCAAATTGATAACGCCCATGGAGCTCCTAATCGGTTTTGCACCGCCGTTGTAGGTGTGTGCGAGGCCGAGCACGGCGTTCCCATCGTCGACGGCGACGTTGCGCGGGGTGAAGGTGACGGTCTGCTGCACAAAAGTCTCGACGGCCAGCGCGAGCAGGGTGACGGCAGCAGCGATGCTCGCCAGCCCCATCGGGCGCCTGGCGAGGAGGACGAGCGAGCCGAGCGGCCCGCGGCTCGCTTCGTCAATGAGGTCGAGATCGACCAGCTTGCGCGGGGACGACTTGAAGTACAGCCACTTGTACTGACTGACGCATCCGCCGACGGCGAAGGCTGCCGTGGACTTGAGCGCCGTGCCAAAGATGGCAATCGTGGCCGAGATGCTGAGGAAGAAGTGCCAGTCGGCGAGCGGCCGGTCGTCCATGAAGGCGAGGATGGCCACTATGCTGGCCGTGCACCCGAAGCTGGCGATCATGGCCAGGATCTCCCAAGACCAGCCCCGTGTTGACGACTCCGGGATCCGGATTTCTTCCGCCTCCTGCCCGGCATGGAGCAATGGTTCCTTCCTGTCTGTCGCCGGTGACTCCATCTTCGAGTTCCTGCCTCGTCGTGAAGCCTGGCTATAGTTCCTAAAAGAGAAAGAAGGATCGAATGCGCCCAGAAGGGTTTCCGCACGTCATCTTATCCATCCTTTGCCCCTCCTCCCCCTTCCTCTCACGCAACAACGCGTTGGTTGTTGGAGGCTGATTTACCCTTGCAGCATCAGGCATCGACACGCACCTTCCTCCATTCGGCAACCGCTCAGCGCGTATTCTCGAATCGCGTTGGGCGGCTCGCTCGCTTCCGCCCCAGCCGCCAAATCGCACGGCTTCGGCTGCAGCTGGGGGCTCGCCAGAGGTTTCACCTTGATGCATGCGAGACAGCGCTCAGCCCGGAGACAGCGCTCAGCCCGGAGACAGCGCTCAGCCCGGAGACAGCCGTTCGTGTGAAGTTCCACCAAGTAATCCCTACATAAGCGCCGCGTGGGTTCCTCTCCACCTTAAAGACAACTCGAAAATATCAAGACGAGCGACGGGTTTCTGTCATGCATTGAGTTCATTGTTGGCACCATACAGAGCAGTGCACGGAATGGACGCACTACGTTGGACTCCATAACAAACTCCGTGTACGGGGCGGATATGTATGTACTGTATATACAGTACTATGTACGTACGGAGTACGCCATCCAGGATTCACTCTTGGATGATAGCCTTACCACCATGACTACGCTGCAGATACATTCCTTCTTTGGAAGGACTGTTCTCTCTGATTCCGCTAGTTATGCCGCTTTTCATATGTACACTATTAACTACCAAGTTACTACGCACTGTAAATAGTTTTAACTAGGGGGGTGGTTGCCAGGCGGCGCGCCAATCAAGAGATGAGGTTCATGCACTGCTTGCCCCGCTCTCCTCCACCTATCCACAAACAACCCAAACGCGGGAAAACCACAGGCTCATCTACAACAAGTAGATGCAACACAATGTGGATGGTATCGTGATAACTTGGCATCCAGTGACTTCGACTACGAAAAATACTTGTTCGTCTGGAAACCTCTTCCGGCAGCCACATCGCGGCAGTTGTCTGATCATGGCGACACGCAACTTCAACACAAATACGGCAACACGCCAATCCATGGCATCGTCGGGAAGCGTAGTGAAAGCAAGACAGCTGGTGCGTTCAGCTCCCGTCTCTTTTATTCTCCGAGGGTGGAGGGAGGGGACAAAATCAGAAATCCACATGTTATCTCTGCTCAGCTCAACCGCATCATCCGTCATTGTCCTACCCACCCCCTTACTCTGACCCAGCCTTCCGCCAATGCAGCAGATTGAACTTTTCACTGGGACATGCTAACCATTGTTGACCCTCGGATTTCAGGCCCAACTCCAGTCTCAATTGGCTCAACTCTCCGCAAACCTGGCTAACACGGAAAACCTGTTGCGCATGACGAGCGTTCAGGCCGAATCCATGCGGGGGCTGGGTAGCTGGCATGCCGGAATGTACGTACGCGTCTTCATGTTGGAGCCGGGCGCTTGTTGTTGACTTGGAACAGGTTCATGGCTGCTAGCAAAGTTCTCGGGGAAGAGTCAGTCCAGCAGCAACAGAATAACTAGACTTCATTACTTTGAGATGCGAATTCTCCATCAGAGGGCAAGCCGCAGAGCCATACGTTAACGGCTCAAAGCGTGGAGGAACGGCTGCGTCTGACGGCACCGGCGAGAGCCTCTGGTGGATCCCGCTCCTCCGAGGCCCTCGAAGCAACCCCATCGCCCACAGGTTATTCTGAGGATGGATGGAGGTGCCAAACAAGCAGTGGCCCAGGTGCTGGGAAGCAGTGACCGCCATCCTTGTGAGAGAGTGTAGTCCGATCTCAAGGCTGTCAATAGGAGCTTGCGAGACTAGGCGGCTTGACATCTCGGGCGATGACGCAGATTGGTGAGTGTTAACGGACAGTGACCGTTGAGGTTTCCGAGGGCTCCGCGGCGCGTACAGCGCCGCCGAGCATAGCGCCAGCTGTACTTCTCGACTCGAGCTTGTCGGACCTCGCTTGTTGGTCCGTCACTCCGGTTCTGAATCGAAATCGTGGCAGTTTCAGAGATTAAGAGACCGTCATACATCTTTCCGATTTTGTTTCTGCGAGTTGCCGTTGCTTCCGTCGAGCCCTCGCTCGGTCTTCCGTTTCTGCCTCGCCCCGCTAACCGGGTACCTCCTTTCCCTACCACACGTATGGCATTTGCGCACCAGCACGTCGGCCCATGGCTTCGAGCCTCCCTTGCTCCTATTCTCGATAGTGCAAGTGCAGCTCTGTCCGTCGATGAGTACGGAGTCGCAGAATTTGCAAATGGTCCGTTTGACTGCCGGCTTGAGCCGAATCCGGGTTTTGAGGGAGACTGCGCGTAAATCGGTCGCTAGCCGCCTGCTCATGCCTTCGAGACCCATTCTGCCGGAGCCAACAACATTGAAAGCTCTAACGGAAGTGGGTTCGTCGGATAACGAAGTATTTGCGGCCTCGAACCTTTCACTATCCGCGAAGGGGTCCCGAATTGATGCGAGGGTGACAGCCGCTTGTTGAAGGAAGGAAATGCGCGAGTAAATGGCCTTATTTTGAACACCGCCGCTGGATTTTCCCTTGGCCATGACTCTACCTAATAGGGTGCTTGGCTGAGTCAAACTGTTTGTGTTTTTGATATTAGAGCGGGTGTGTGCATTCTCGTTTTCATCAAACCTGAGTTAATGGGTGCCTGAACTTGCCTTCTCAGAGCCGAAAACTGGAGATGAAAATACAAATACCTGAAGTAACCATGCAGGTGGCCAGTGCGTTCTTCCCCATATCCCAGTCATTGGTCGCACAGCTTCCAAGCCACAATGGGCTAGTTCGTGCGCCGATCACCGAGCCCAGATTTTGAGGCTGTGCCACCGCTGCCAGCCTTGAAGCTTTGTTCTCGCTTTCTCCCTCTTCTTCGCCTCCTGGCACTTCCCATCACCAACTCATTCCACTCATTCCACCAACACCTGGAAGGCTGTACCCATCTTTGGCGCACAATCGCGATCATTTCTTGTCGTAAACTCATCTCCGGCGGTTGATTTACCGGATTCACGACAACAGCCGAATTTTTCCCCCGATCACTTCCCTTTGTTTTCCCGACCCAGTCGCGTTCCCTTCCGTCAGTAAAATCGCCCAACATGTCTGGCGAAGAGGATCTTATCGACTACTCTGATGACGAGCTCAACAACGAGACCGCCGCCCCCGCCTCCAACGGAAAGAAGGGAGATGCTGCAGCCGCTACACAGAACGTCGACAAGAAGGGTTCCTATGTCGGCATTCACTCGACTGGTTTCCGCGACTTCCTCTTGAAGCCTGAGCTCCTTCGCGCCATCGCCGACTGCGGCTTCGAGCATCCGTCGGAGGGTTAGTCCTGACAAGTTTCATCCCCAGCTTATCGTTAAAGTCCCTCCTGCCCTTTCCACGGGTCCGTCCATCTCGCAAGCAAGAACCAAAGGCAAAAAAGGCTACGCAAAAGCAAGAACTGTCGGGGTGCGAAATCTGCGAAGCGCGCTACAAGGGAACAATGTCGATTGGTCATCGCCACGGGCCATTGGATTGTTCAGCTGTTCCCATTTTTTCGAGGACGGGTCATCCTTCCGGGATGCCGCTGAGCTCTGGCGCATGCAAGCCTTCGCCGATGACGATCGTCAGAGCTTGGGCTGAGTTTGCATCTGGCAAGCGGCGAGGTCGCTTGATGCATGCTTCCGAGCACCATGCACCAAACTCATCGGGGGACCCCCATTATGGGGACTAGCTCTCGACTCAATTGCCGCCGATTGTTCTTTTGAGGCAGTCGGCGACGGGTATCATGATCGCACCACTTGTGGCGGTGCAGCATCACGCTGCGCGCACGGCTCAGTCGGTGGTTGAAAGAGTCTTTGGATAATTGGGCGGTGCAGAGACTGTGGGGGAGAAGTAGCTGCTACAGTTCGCTGCGATGATGGACGGGCCTCGTTTTTCCTTTGAGCATCCCGTCCGCCCGTACCCGTCACATTTGCGTATCCGATTCTAATGCGGTCCCCGACTACAGTTCAGCAGACATGCATTCCCCAGGCAATGCTCGGCGGCGATATTATCTGCCAGGCGAAGTCTGGTCTCGGCAAGACCGCCGTCTTCGTTCTCACCACCCTTCAGCAAGTCGAGCCGGTCGCTGGAGAGTGTTCGGTCCTGGTCATGTGCCACACCCGTGAACTGGCATTCCAAATCCGCAACGAGTACAACCGGTTCAGCAAGTACATGCCCGATATCAAGACTGGCGTGTTCTACGGCGGTACTCCTATCCAAAAGGATGAGGAGATCTTGAAGAACAAGGAGACGCACCCTCACATCATTGTCGGCACACCTGGTCGTCTCAACGCCCTCGTTCGTGACAAGCATCTGCGCCTCGGCAACGTCCGCATGTTCGTCCTGGACGAGTGCGACAAGATGCTTGATCAGATTGGTTAGTAATTGTACCTTGCCGCGAAAAAATTATCCTCGCCCCGCTAACCTTGAGCAAGATATGCGCCGCGATGTCCAGGAGATCTTCCGGGCCACCCCGCAGCAAAAGCAGGTCATGATGTTCTCCGCTACGCTCTCTGACGAGATCAAGCCGATCTGCCGGAAGTTCATGCAGAATCCGACGGAGCACTACGTCGACGAAGACACCAAGTTGACGCTCCACGGTCTCCAGCAGTACTACATCGCTCTCCAGGAGAGGGAGAAGAACCGTAAGCTGAACCAGCTGCTTGACGATCTCCAGTTCAACCAGGTCATCATCTTCGTCAAGAGCACTCTTCGTGCCACCGAGCTTGACAAGCTTTTGCGCGAGTGCAACTTCCCGTCGATTGCTGTCCACTCTGGCATCAGCCAGGAGGAGCGGTATGTTTGTATTGTCTCCGGTGCTGTTTAAGATCTGCCGATACTGACTTGTGTAAAGCATCCGTCGGTACAAGGAGTTCAAGGAGTTCAACAAGCGCATCTGCGTGGCTACGGATGTCTTCGGCCGTGGTATCGACATTGAGCGGATCAACCTCGCCATCAACTACGACATGCCCGCGGATGCCGACTCGTACCTGCACCGCGTCGGTCGTGCCGGCCGTTTCGGTACCAAGGGTCTTGCCATCTCGTTTGTCAGCAACGACCAGGACAAGGAGGTGCTGCAGCAAATCGAGAAGCGCTTCGAAGTCGCTCTTCCGTATGTACCCCTGTTGTCATTCATTCACTGCGGTAGACCACCTGCTAACTCTCCAATCCAGCGAATTCCCCAAGGAGGGCATCGATGCTTCTACATACATGGCTTCTTAGGCCAACATAGCTGTCGAGGTTTAGCTTTGTTCTTGTGGCCGCCTGGTTGGTTGGCAGCCGTGTTTCGCTCAAGTGGTCAGGCGTGGGCGCGATGGGCAAAATTCGGAAGAACGAAAAACAGATTGTGATTTCTGCCGTTTGATCCAACACTAGGTCATGTAAAACTAAATGATCTCAGACCGAGAATTGCTCTTTCTCTCCTTATATGGCAGGTCTTAGACGCGGCCCTCCAGTTCCACGGTGGTTATGAGCAGAATTGTCCATCGAGATCCTTCGTTCCTGGGGGCTTCGGAAGGTTTCAGCCCGTGGGACCGGCAACATGTTGGTTGGTTCTACTTTCTGGCTGCTCCGACGTTTGACGATCCCCCAAGAGAGTCGCTTCTTCACCGGTGATGTGCCTGTCTCACTAGCATTTTCAAGAGCTTGCGTTGCGTTCATTCCGCAACGGAAGCAAGCCGTGGATATCGGCAGCTCAAGACAGTTGGAAAGGTCTCTCTTGGCTTCGTCTTGCTCCGTCTTACCCCCAAGCGGTCAAGTAAATATACTTTGTATCGCATGTTCCGTCAGTGAGTTAGTGACGCCGCATCGCGAACCCTCGAGCCAAGGACCACAGGCTAGATCAACAATGCCTCGCCCGATTACTTGGCAACACATCTTCTCATCAACTTGGTCAAACAATTCCTCCGCGCGTTGTGAAGTTCGATCTGTAACAAACGGCATAGGCCAGACTCCGATTCCGGTACAAACGTGAATCCCGAACGGTACGTCTACACAATAATCCGTCCACCCCACGAGACGGGGCCAAGCAAGGTAGCTACGCCGCGTAACGGACAGACGGGCAAGGAGGCTGGCTGGCAGGCAGACAGATGAGCACCAACACAAAAAGGGGAGGAGACACAGTTGGCCTAGCCGGGCAGCCGGGGTCCCGTGCGAACTCCATGTCGCTGGATTCGAAAGAGGTTGTTGGTTCGTTTCGTTGTCCCAACACCACACCAACGCTTTCAACCACGCTACCACGGGAAACCCGTCTGGCCCGCCTGACATGACATAATCATATAAGGTGACCGGTAATGGTGGATCATCGCCCGATTTTTCTCACCTGCTGACAAGTCGGGGTTTGAGGTGAATCATTGTAACTAAGGATTTGGGGGAAGGGATCGAGGCTTGGCGATGGATGGGTTGGGGGAGAAGGCTGTAATCTCGCGCGAACATACGTGGCTGGCGAGACGCCTGCCGACTTCCGACGGTGGTGGTGGAGGAGAAGGAGGAGGAGGCTTTGTAAAAACATGGAAGGCCAGTGTATTCATGCGCCCCGCGGTGATGCCGCCGTCGCCGGCGGTGGTTGCCCGCCCTGCTTTGGAAACCGGCCTTTCTTGAACGGGAAACAGTAACTAGTCTGTGTGCTCGGTGCGCCCCGCCTGTTTTGTGTCTGTCCATCGTGCGCCCTAAACGCTCGGACTGTCTGGGATGCCGCTTCAGACATTTGCAAGGCCATTACTTTGTCTGTTTGAGCGGTAACACCGAGTTTCAGCTCTCGTTAACAGAGGGGGGCATCCGCTGTCTGACACGGCTGTGGTGGTGTGGGGTTGCGGTTTTCTGCTGCTGCCTGCGCTGGAGCGAGGACCATGGCGACTCCTTCCGTAATCCGTTCGCAACCACCTGCTGTGAAGGAGGGGCAGTTGCTGGGTGGCACAAATACCGAGCATGATACCCTGCCTGGCGTAATAGGTTAGGCGCCTGGCATGGTTGGTAAGACAGTCGGTTCGAATCCGGCGGCGGGACAACCTCGGGAGGAAAGGGCCCTCGAGGCAACTATAGAGGGAAAATGGGGCCGGGATGTAGAGGAAATGAGCTGGTTAGGGAGTAGTCCTAATCGGGGGATGAAAATGGATTACCAAACGACCGGGTTTTTATCTAAGCCTTGCCTAACGCATTGCTATGGTTTTCCCTTGTCACCAAAATGTAGCTTTGCCTTACTGTCGTTGTAGGCACGTGAGACCCGCTTAGAGGGTAGCCAATGGACGAAAAACCATCTACCAACTACTACTACGGAGTACTGCTACCGAGTATGATACTTGGTCGGATCTGATGTTGGGTGTGCACATGCTCCTTGGCGCCCTGTGGACGAAGCATTCTGTCCCGGTTCCTTCTTCTTAAGGTCGACAGTGTGCAGTTCGTAATTTCGAAGTTGCAGATTGGTTTGAGATAGCGATGTAATGCCTCGCGAGTTCTTACTCTGATAAAAAAAATATTGGCTGAATGACTTCGGAGCTAAATCTTTAGAGTCGCCTTGTTTTTACCTTGTTTACTTTCCATTCGTCACTTGTTCCAGCCTGCTTGCGCTTTTCTTGATTTGCAATTTCGTTATTGGAATAATCACCGTTTTGATTGGGGAGTTAGGTTCCTAGCTAGGTCCGAATTGGGATGACATTTGAGGTAGGTACCGCGCTATAAGCTCAGTTATTACTACGCACTATCTCCTCGGGCAGCTTTCGTTCAATACGGCTGGGCTGGAATTGACAAAGGGCAAAGTTTCTGTTTTCGAATGAGCTATTCCATAAACAGAGAGGAGGAACAGCCGCACTATTGCCCGTCCACAGCTTACAGAGACTTAGCTGATGACAAGCTGACAAGTGATCAACGTGAACTTTTTATCCAAACCGCTTTTCATCAGCTCCTCTCGCTCTAAAGGCGGCTCTCTGCGGCACATGGTCCGATATCGCTGTTGGGTTTGGGTTGTGTACCTGAAGCAATCTTGCGTCTTTGTCTTGAGTCATCACCAAGGATAAATTTGGTTTGGACTGAGCTCTCTCTCCTCTGGTTCCTGGGGCAGATGGGTAAAAAAAAATAAGATTGGCTGCTCTCAACTACATGGGAGGGCCCGGGTAAATCCCTCGATCAACTCATCCATGGGGCTGCTCATCTGCCTTGCAGGATGGCTTCAGAAGTGACGTCCTCACTCGCTGCCCTTCCTGAAGTTGGGTTGCTTTGCATCGCGCAAGGCGTCACCGACCCAGCTCAACCACGAGGCGCGTCCAGTGCTCGCGAGAACATTAGTGTTAGGTGAGGTTGCCAGGCCTTACAGTTGGCGACGGATCGAAAGCGGGGTTTTCCTCTTTCAAAGTTCCTTATTGGATAAAACGACGTTCCCAATGCGCGGCGCTTGCAGTCAACGTTCGTTACAGTTCTTACTAACGACCCTGTGACGGGACCCTGCCTCAAGACGGAGGTCTCATTACCCAGCCGCGATCGAGGGCGACGAAATGTGCCGTTTCGTCAGTATATATACTGTACTTACAAACGGTACAGCTAACACGGTAAACCATGACCTGCCGCCACCTACTTATCAATTGGATGCATCGCAAGATTGCCGCTGGATTTACAAATCTCGATGTGACTGACGAGCTGACTCGGAAAGCAGAGACGCTACGGATAGAACTCGGTCATGTCGGTATCGTTGCGTTCATACCTGAGGCAAGTTGGCCGCGGATGCAGCGGGCTGTGCGAAGGCGACGAGGGCCGCTTTTCAACGTCTCCTGAGCACAGCCCGGCCGCAGGATGTATTTCTGCGGGGGAAGCCGTCGTGTAATCCGTACGCCTGCGGAGCATGCGATCAACGGGATATCCGGATGGTAGACGACGCCCCAGCAGACTGCGACTTAAGCGGCGAGAGAGAAAAAGAAGAGACAAATAGCATTGCATCTTTTCCTGTTGCACTCCCCATAACCAATGTTGTCCAGTCTCCAGAAAAGCAGCAGGTTCATGTGATCAATGTATCGCAGTCGAGCGGCCTCCCGGCGTTGGTATTCGGTGGCGGCTTTTCCGGATTACTTCGTACTAGGTGGGCTCGGATTTAGAGAGCATTGGCCACCAGGCCTGAACGCTGCCATGACGGAATTTTCTCGACCCGCTTCAACATCCCGTTTTGTTTTACGCCTGATGTTCGCGATCCGTGCGATGAGGCTTTTACGAGGCGAACGAACAAATCAATGAACCATCGAGCGGATGGCTGGATGGATGAATCTAAAGAGCTCTCCGGCCGAATTGACCGAAGTGGCGAAAATTGCAAGCCACCCTAGCCGTGGCGAGTCGGCGCACTGGACACTTCGACAACTAAGTTGTTCGTGTCGGCTCTGCCACGGGACAGCAGTGACTAAGCTCATCGCGATGGACGGGTCGGAGTGTGACTCAGCCTGACCCCCTCGAGGCCCGCCCTTTGTTCACAAGCGTGTCAGGAGTCCGAAGTGGTAATGCTACAGACCTGGTCGATCAGGCCTCACCACTAGAGACGATGTCTCGACAAAAACCCGTATATAAATAACTATAAATGCGATCATGAACGGCAGCGGTCATTTCCGAGGACCGAAGTCACCCTTTGCTGCCTGGGATGCGGAAACGCCGAGGGTGCCGTTGGAGACCGGCAAAAACGGAGTTGGCAGCGGCGGACGTTACTATAACTGTGCTGGGTGAGTTGAAATGACGGCGATAACGTTGTCCTCGCCTTCCTCCCCCGGCTAGGCCGTTTCCGGGAGACCAAGAAGCGCTAGACAAGGGGGTTGGCCTTTGTGCGCAGGCTGGCGAGCGAGCTGGCCACACCACAACGCACCCACCCCGCCGCTCTGCAGCAGCTGAGCCAATCAAGACGTCGCTGATTCTGCCATTCTTCCCATCCTCCGGGCGAGTTGAAACTGCAAGTGTGTCTCGTCGAGAATCGTTGCCGACCCGGCAGATCGATGGCGGGAAGATGAGGGGGGCTTTCGAGAGGGACGAGGTGTGCCTTGTCCAGTTGGCAGAGAGCCTGCAAGCCGGCCAGGCACAGGCTCCTATTGCGAACCACTGCCCGCATCGACTTTGTAGGTCGGTCCCCGAGCGACTTTTGTGGGGTGACATCAGGGGACGGGAGTTTGGCGACACCAACAGTACGAGTCAGAAACGCGGGATCAATACGTGGTTAATTACAGAAGACTTTCCGTACGTAATGTTCGGCGACGGGAAGTAAGCTGGCGGCGGGTCTCGTCAATGTGGATTTCTGCGTCGTTCATGTTGCACGCTGACTGCCACGAACGGCTGGGCCAGTGTGGGCAGCCTGCAGGGAGGAGTGCGCGTGTGGGTGGAGGTTGGGGGAACCCGACTGGTGCATCTGAGTGGTGGGAGCTGAGCTGTGTGGGCTGCTTGCAGTGCAGCGTTTTTTGTCCAGCCTGGCACTGGAACCCCCGGGCAGACGTCTCGAAATGTCCCGACGCACCCCATTCAAAACTGAGCCAGTGCCGTGCCGAGAGCATTCCTCTCCTCCCTCCTGCCCATCGAGCAGTCATGATGCTCAACCTCAAGATCTAGGAAGAAGCGGCTCTCCCGTAGTCAGCTTGTGAGATCTGTGTATCCTCTATCTCCTCTCAATCTTTGAACCGTCTCTTCTCGTTGCATACCAATTCATTTCTTATTCCCGGCGTCCTCTCTCCTGTCTTTTTGCAATCTTAATTTCTTGTCTCTCCGTTCCACTTTCCAATGATTGCCAGTCTGTTCGTCTGAACATTTCCTTTTTTTGTTTTTTTCGCGAGGCATTCAGTTGCTCGCTGGGGCAAAGGAAAACAGACCAACAGACACGCTCCCTTCCTTGACCAACCTACAACGTTTAAACGACGAGCCTCTTCGACCGCGCAGTCATCTCGCCGGCGCTCGGAACCTACAATTCTGTGTCATTCCCGAAGTCGCAACTCGACCCAATCAAGGCGCCCATTAGGGAAAACCAACGGCGCCAAAACAGGTCATCATCGCGCATTCTCCTGCCTGTACTCGAGCCCACGCTGGTGACCAGATCTTAGTCGCCACAGTCTCTTCCCAAGCAAAAGAACGGGACCCGTTTTCAGGCTCCCGTCGGAAGTTGGTCACACCACACAAAGCGCTCCACCCTGCGCCTGCCAGTTGGGGCCACCTGGTTGTTAGCCCGCGGCAAGTGTCGGTTACCTGCACCCTCGCCACACACTACGGGAAGAGTCATCGAGAGACCAGGGGTAGTCACCCGAAGCCGGCGACCTTTATCTCAGGCGCCCGAACAGCCCACGCGCACTCTCACTCACACTAGAGGAGTCACAACGTCGCCGCCCCTAGGCTGATACCAGCTCAACGGCTCCGACGTTAAATGCGTGCGATGGTCGCGCAGCCACGCCGCTAGGTTCATCGACAGATTGCGACGCACACTGGTACCTGCATAGCCCACACGCGTCTGGAATCCCCCCCGAACGCAGCTACTGCATCCTACCTGCCGCAATCCCAATCCCATCTGCCGAGTCCCGAACTGGCCTTGCCTGCCGCAACATCGCCGCTCAACATCCGCCTCCCACCCTCGCATGGTCGGGTATTGACCATCATATAACCTTTGCCTCCTCCGCTTGTTCTGGCGAAAGATACACACGATGCCTTTTGAGAGCTTTGCACTCTACCTAGTCGCCGTCTCCGCCTCGTCTACCGGTCTGATCACCCGTGCAAAGTCGGCTTCTCGCGCCGTGCTCTAGAAGCCACCCTTCCTTTTCGACATACTCGGTTCCGCAACGATCCATGCGGCTTGTTGCAGAACCAGCGTCTCGATAGGTCCACGATCTGTTCAGCACCCCCCCTCGGTTACTCCGGTAGACTTTGCGTGACGGCGACTAGAATCCATTGGGCGCTCCTCTATCCTCCCTAAATCCAAGATGATACCCGCCACCTACGAACCGACTACCGTCCATCCCACCCGCAATGCGCCTTACAATCTGTCGCTAGCCACTTCGACATCCTCCTTCTCTTCCTCCTCCTCCTCCTCCTCCTCCTCCTCCTCCGCTTTCTGGTCCGACGTGTCTTCGCAGCACTCGGACGACTCGGTTTCGACCGCCCAGACTTCTTATTCCGACTCTCGTGATTCACACTACTTATCCCACCTTGCCGCCTCGTCGCAAACCTCGGTCGGCTCTCTCGGCAGCTCCTGCGAATCAACTTCCAGGTTGCGAAACCCCTGGGCGAAAAACCACGTCCAGCCTCTGGTCACCACAGAGCTCCCTGCTGAGCTTCGGCAGAATCCCCGACGCACATCGGCAGCTTCCCGCACCGGGCGCCCGCCCTCGCTTGTGCGGCAGTCCGATCGGAAGCTGAGCTTCGTCGAGAACCTCGTCGGTAAGGAAAACTCTCTCGCTGTGCCCTGCCCTCGGGAGGAACACACGCTCAATGTCGCTTTCTCCAGATACGTCGACCCATATCGTCGAGGCTATTTGGCCCACCTCCTCGGTGCCTCCACGCAATGACTGCGGCAACAACACGGTGCTCCCGCTGCGCACCTTCATCCAGGAGACGCTGCGCCGCTCGCGGACCAGCTACTCCACCTTACAGGTGGCTCTCTACTACTTGATTCTGATTAAGCCTCATGTTCCGCCCTATGACTTCACCACGGAGCAGCCTGACGACTCCCGCTCGGGTCAGGCGATCCAGTGCGGGCGTCGCATGTTCCTCGCAGCTTTGATACTGGCCTCCAAGTATCTCCAGGATCGCAACTACTCGGCCCGCGCCTGGAGCAAGATCTCCGGCCTCGATACCCTCGAGATCAACCAGAATGAAATGGCTTTCCTCTTGGCGGTCAACTGGAATCTCCATGTTACCGAAGAAGTCTACAAGCGCTGGGCCGACTGCGTGAACAGGTTCACGCCGAGCCAGCCTCCTTCGCCTGGAGGAGCTGCTCAGCAGGCTTATGAGAGACAATGCCAGGACTTCCGGCGCATCATCTTGAATCTCTCTCCTGACCTCGAGAACCTGGAAGAGCTGACTCTCTGGTCTCCCGTCATGTCTCCCACGCAGGAAGTTCCTCCCCGGTTTCTCTACACGCCTCCCGGAGAGCGGCCTGGAGCCTCCGGTCGCGAGAGCGAGACTGTTACGGCCCCGAAAGCCCAGAATGTCCCTGCTGTGATGGAGCCTGTTCCCTCGATCGTGTATGCTCCTGGCCGTCTGGCACCGGCCCTTGGCCTGTTGCCCACACCTCGCTTGACTCCCCAGCCTAGCGGACTCGGCACTCCTGCAGCGAGCGCCGCGTCTTGCCTTGTGGGGAGGGGATCCTCGATGGGTTTCGCGATGGCCCAAGCCTCAGCGTCGATCTCGGCTCAGTGTGCTGATCGCTGGCCGCCTTCGGCGACTTCGTCTCCGATGAGCTACGTGGCTCGCCGTTCATCACTCGCCAACTCGGTCTCGGCGGCGTCTTCGCCCGAATCGATGGTCTCCGATTCGTCCAGGGTTTCGCGCTCCTCTTCGATCTCTTCGGCTTCCTCGGTCGCCGCGCCGTCATCCAAGTTGGATGTTCAGGCGCGATTCCGTTCCGCGAAGCAGTGCAGTGAGAGGTTGAGCTTGCGACCCACCATCGCTTCGGTCCCCGAGGACGAAGAGGGTTTCACGGTGACATCGCCCGACTCCTATGCTTTCCCTACCGGCAAGGAGATCGGCGAAACGTCGCTGGAGACGCCTCTAGGCCGCCGAGAACGCGAAATGGACGATGCCGCGCGGGCTCTTCAAGAATTGCACCAGTCTGGCACTAATCGGCCTGCAATGCCAGTTGGGGTCGGATCCAAGCGGGGCAGAGCGAATTCGGTCCATGACGACGTTCGTGAGATGCTCGCCGGTCAGACGAGCAGCTTCTCTTGGCCAGAGACCATGGTTCGTGGAGGGGCACAGATTCCCGTCCTGCGGGGAAACTCCAAACGAGTTTGCTGCTCGACCGAGGCTGCCCGGGCACCCAGGATCTCCGCGCTTCATCCCGCCGTCGGAGGGTATGGCGGACCAGGCTTATGGGAGGGGATTCTCAACTAATACCACATTTTCACACGCCCAACCCTCTGCGGCTTTTCAAGATGTCTCATATTACTTTACCACGCCATCTTGCACATATCAACATTCTTTTCAAAGCACACAGCACAGAATCACCCTTTGTGATACTACTATTCCTCTGCGTCGTTCCTTTTCTGCAAAGGGGGGGGGGGGGGGGGAAGGTGATCTTGAATTGGTTTTTTCTTGCTTCCGAAAACCAGCCTTGGGAGACATCTAGCTTCATAGACGGCTTCGATGGCGTAGCCAAGGAAAAAAACGGGCGAAAAGGGCACGCTACGTTTTTATATTTGCATTGGGAGCCTGGATTAGGTTGGGGACGGAAACGGCATTGGGAGGCGGCGACGGCGGAAACCTGGTTGAACTCGTTTGGCGAAGGTGGTTTGTTGTCCTGTGTACGATGATTGTGGGATTCTTTTTTTCTGTTCCCCGTTTTCTTTTCATGGTTTTCTTTGTTTATTGGTCCAGTTCTCGGTGTCCTGCCTCTGCGTGGGCACCGAGAATGGGAGTGGGATATCCTTTTAGGAGCATAATGGACGGAGCTATATTGGGAGAGAATTGGCCGGACTTGTCGACGCGTTTTCCCCGACATTGATGGGACTGCGCAAGCATGCGACTCTCGTCATCCTCCTCATGCCTGAGGCCCGTTTGCCACAAACGGAGCTTGAACTGGCCCCTAGCACCTTCGCCGGAAACGGGACCAATTGCGATGGAGGCGGCTCGAGAATCACAGACGACCGCACAAACGGAACTGGTTATCCATTTCCGAGCTTTTCCCGAGCTTTAGCGGCTTAGCGCACTGCTACTTAGCCAAAGCACAGCTAGAAGCTTCAGTATTTGACGCAGTTCGGCCAAGCAGTCAGTTTGTGTTGGTTTCGCGATGAGACGGTCCGCGGTTTTGCAACGATTGCGAATCCGGCCGGAGCTCCTTGTACTGAGGGCCAGCCAGTCGATGGGAGTTGTCGAGAAGATCCGGGCCTCTTCTGGCCTCCGAGAAAGACGGGCTACGTACAAGAGCTCGATGTTTGATTTCAGGGAGCCCCCAACTCGAACGCGTGGACCAGACCTTGTTTGATAACCCGGCCTTGACAGGCAGAACGTTTTCGCTTGCTGGTGCCTTTGACGCCGGAACGGGGCCAAGAGAAAACGGTGTCCCTTCCCTGATTTCCATGCCTCGAACGATGGACGAAGTTTCGCTTTCGTTTCGTTGCCGAGCGACCGGGTCAGCCAATTGATGAGCCCTTTCCGTCAAAGATCTGACGGGTTAGCCCAGACCCTCTTTCGCCTGCCCGACTCCGAATGTCGCCGCCGCCCCTCCAACCCACCTTCCCTTCCGTGTGAGTCATCGGGGATGTGGCGGACACAACCACAACGGTTAACGGGCTAACGATAGTCACCTGTTCCTGGTCAGTCCCTTCTCTCTTTGCCGTTTTCTCCTTGGATTTTTGTTTCTATCTGCCCGTTTGTCTAAACCGTTTAGCCCCCCCCCTCTCACCGTTTTGTTGCCCTGTGCTACCGTGGCACTGATGGAAACTCCCGTGGGCCCCAAAGTTCGAGGTAAGTGATGTAAGTCGGCGCCCCGCCCCTGAGGGCTCATGGCGTGAAAGGAAGGATGAGCGGAAAAAGACAGAGCAATGACACGGCCGCTCGCTTTATCTCACATGCTTCTTCAAATTTACGCTTCTTGGTCAGTCCCATGGGCAAGGAACAAAGGGCGGCTGGTAAGAAGCCCGCTATTTTTTTTTTGTTCTTATTGTTGTTGTTGTTACTTAAGCACGGCGGCAAGAAGCGGGTTGATGCAAAGACACAACGATCCACGATTTACTGAACAGTTGGTGGATATATCAGTCCTTGGTCGTCTCTTTTGCCTCCCTTCCCCTCGTCATATTTTTTTTTTTTTTTTGCCCCTTTGCCCCCCGTTCTTCGTTGCTGCCTGCCTGCGCCTTTCACAGGACGTGATCGGGTAAGTGGGGTCCGGACTTCACAACGCCGAGCGTGAATGAGGTGCGGCCAGCTCGATCCGGTGCTTCAAACATAACATGGGAGGGCCGGCGTGATGAATGCGGAAAAGACTAGTTACCTCGTAACTTGTCTCTGCTGCGCGGCCCATGACGCGTTTTCGGGGCTGTACAGACCGATCTGCAGCGGTGTTGTGGTGGCACAGTGGAACTCGCCCCTTTCATTCCTCTTGTTTTTTTTTCTTTTATCGCTCCCAACGAACGGAGGCAAGAAATAGTTTTAGTGCTTGCTTCACGTAGGTTTTTCACACGCCTCCATGTGCTGCCTCCGGAGGTACACATTTTGTGACACGGTGCTGCAATGTCACTGTCGTTCACCATATCAAGGTCGGTCGTCGGTCATTTATTTGTTCACGGCGGCTCATTGTCGCCCCCTCACTTCCACCAAGCAGCGAGGTCAGATTGTTGGCATGACCATATTTCTCGATCCACACTCTCCTTCCTGATCGAGTGAAAAACTTTTAGCAGAAGGAAACGGGTCACATCGTTGTCAGCGAAGGGAAGCGCCTGCTTCTCGCTGTTGCCACCTCTGATTTTAGGTTTGAGCCAGGAGGGTAAAAGATCCCATCCTTAAAACGCCAAATAAACGCTCTCCGTTGCGATGAAGACTTCCGTTTCGGTATAACTCTTACTTGTACTACTTACCTGTGGAAACTCCCAAGAGTTTGAATCTGTACTGGAAGAGCATCCCAAAGAGCATCCCACAAAGCATGATAGTGGATGGAACGCGTGGTCAACCCGAGAGAGGTCACGATCGCGGAAAAGTCCAGTCGAGGCTGGTAGAGTCTAGCAAGCTCGGTACTGTCGCATATAGAAAAGCACCGGTATATGATGCACACAAGTCAAAACAGCTGGCTCCCAATTTGCAAGTTCCCAGGAGGACCAGTGATGAATAATCAAAGACAAGCGGTCGAGCAATCAAACTTCCCGGATCTACTTCCGTTGTAGTCTGTCATTCAGGTTAATGCCCAGGGGCAAAAGGGCTGTCCCGTAGTGAGCTGAGATAGCAAACAGAAAAGACGAAACAACAAGCCCCCGTTGTATAGAAACAGGACGCAATCTATCCCCAAACGCGAGGAGTTGGCATCCATCATCCCCTGAGAGCACGCCCACGCCGCGAACGCCAGTATATCCCATTACATGCATGCCCTCGCACCGGAGAAAGGCCCTCCTTTTTCCCCGGAAGAAAAAAAATAAATAAATGCTCCCCTCCCCCTTTCTAACAAACCGACAGACGAGATTGAGAAGAAGAAGGAAAAAAAAAGGTCATATTTTCCTGCTAAAAGGCCACTTCCTGGCCCGCGACTGCTGGGCGTTCTTCATCATGTTGATCCTCCTCAGCCGCTCGCGGTTGCTGGGATCCAGCAGCAGGCCGTCCGTGCCGTGCTCGCAGAGCCACTGGTTCTGGTTGCGCAGGGCGCCCAGGCCGCCGCCGCTCATCTTGACCCGCTGCACCTTGCGGAGCTTCATCAGGCCGTACCAGCACACGACGAGGGAGAAGACGGTGGAGATGCCGGTCACGGCGCCAAAGCCCCAGTTGGTCTCCTCGATGAAGTTCTCGAGGTTCATGCCGTACAGTCCGGCCAGGAAGGTGCCCATGGCCAGCCCGAGGGTGCCGATGCTGAACTTGAGATCGAGCAGCATGAGAGAGTTGCGGTTGGCGTCCAGAATAGCTCGGATGCTGTTTTTTGTTGTTAGTTTAGCAAGCTTTTTGTCAGCATTCTTCGCTCCCGTAGTCCTTCGAGGTATTCGCAAAAGCATGGAAAAGGGACGAGGAGGAGGAGGAGGAGGAGGAGGAGGAGGAGGAGAAGGAGGAGGAACCCACATTTCTTCCGTATTTCTGATGCTCGACACAAGATTGCTCGCTTCCTGCACCACTTCGTCGCAAATCTTGTTGTAGGACTCGAGGAGAAGCTCGACCTCGGTGTGATCGTCCTCGCCCCTGATTATGTCGTGCGTCTTTTCGGTCAGGTACATGGCGGCGAGGTCGTCGTCGGCCTCCAGGAGCTCTTCGAGAGCGTCGCGGACCAGCCTCGCCTTCTGCTCGAACGTGCTGACCCTCTTGGACAGGACCAGGAGGATCCTCAGCTTCTCGCGGTCAATGTCGTCCTCGAGGTCGCTGAGGATGCGGATGACCGGGTCCCGGACGGACTCGAAGTCGGCCTCGAGCTCGGACGTGACCGACATCAGGACGGCCTCGAGGGCGCGGAACTCGTACGGCAGGCTGTTCGCGCCGGCGACCTGCTTCTGCTGCAGCTTGCCCTGCAGGTCGTACATGAAGGCGGACTGGGGATAAGACGAGGTGGAGCCGTAGACGTCGAACAGCAGGACGCGGTCGTGCTTGATCAGGACTTTCAGGTGAAGGAGGTTCAGCAGGATGGCGGACGGGCGGACGAGGATGTGGGGGAGGTTGGAGGAGTCGATCTTGCGGAGATCGCGCGGGAGGAGGCCATACTGTCAAGCGACACGGTCAATAAACACGGTTCTTTTCTTTTCTTTTTCTTTTCTTTTTCTTTTTTTTTTCGTTTCTTTCTTCTTCTTTTCTCTGTCTTTTTCTTTCTTTTCCCTCTGTATTTAAAGAACTAGAGGGAAAAAAGGAAGAAAAAAAAGATATTGGAAAAAAAAAAAAGAAGAATAAGCCCAGGTGTGCCAGTGTATCCGATAGCGTACCTTGGCAATCAGCTCGCTCTTCTTGAGTTCGCCGTCTACCATGATGACCTTCCCGTTCCCGTCCACCTCGGTACACCGCAGCCTCGGGTCCAGCGCAGCCTTGGCGGTCAGCGACCTCCGCTGGAAGATCGACCCGGATTCCTCCTCCAGCCGGACCCGGATGTCGCCCTCCTTGAGCGGCTCGCGCTCGCCCTGCTTCTTCGCGTCGGACCCAAACAGCCACTCCTGCCACGACGACCTGCCCCCGTCCTCCCTGGGTGCCTGGTCCGACGAGGAATACCGCTGCGCACCGCCGTGCTGCCCTGCTTGCTGCTGCTGTTCGTGGCCGCCCGCCGAGGCGCGCTGCTGCTTGCTCAGCGACTTGGGGAGGATCGCGTCGAGGCCGAGAAAGGCGGCCTGCAGGGTGGGTTTGCGGCGGCCCGTCGGGATGCTCGGCAGCAGGGCGGTCGGCCTTGCTGCCCTCGCGCAGGCGCAGACATGGCGGCGGGTAGTCGTCGACGGTGGCGGCGGCGCTGACGACGATGACGACGACGAAGACAGGCGCGAGGCGCACTCGGTGAACCAGAGGCCCTCGGACTGGGCGCGTAGGAACCTGAGGAGCCTCCGCGATGGTACTGCTGGTTCCAATGCCGGAGGCATTGCGCGCGGAAGCAGGGTCCGGAGGGGAGGTGGCCTGGTCACTCCAATGTTTGCGAGTTGTTCACGGTGGTGGCCCGACCAAACTCGCTCTCTCTTTTTTTTTTTTTTTTGGAGATGCGGTCCGGGCCAGAAGCATCGTCGAAAGCGGGCGAGTCAAGTTGCAGCAAAATTATTGCCAGGGGGTGTGCTTAGTGTAGTGCAGAACTAGGCAACCCCCCCATTCCCTTCTGGTCAGTGCGCGAAAGCCCACTGAGAAGGCGGTCTGCGGGGGGTGGGGGGGGGCGTGCCTTCTGTAATTCGTAGTTACAGGGCGGTTTTGTGGATCAGCAAGTGCCAAGAACAAAGGCCTTGTATTCTTGAAATCACTTCTCTTCCGACGACGTGAAGAAGTTCTGTAAACGGACTACGTACAAATATAAATGACGCGGTTCTGGAGGTAGCGGGAAAGGCGGATATCTACACCGAAACCTCACGTCGCCTTTGCCCCAGACCGTTCCATGAAGCTTACTCCGATCAAGGTCAAAGGCAAAGCAGGCCCCAGAAAGACATGGAAGCCGCCGACAGATCGGACCCGGAAGGCCAAACGACGGCGGGATGAGGAGGACGAGAAGGAGGGCGGGGACGATGGCGGCGATCGGCCACCCCGACGCCGCTTCAAGGCGAGGAAGCCTGCCGAACCGATCGAGGAACTCCCGACCGAGATCCTCGAGCGTATCATCTTCATGTCCCGGAACCTCAACTTCCTGCGCAGCAGTCTCCGGATCGGCTATCGCTTCTCCTCCCGGTCCTTCCTGACGGAGCTGCTGGAAGCGGCGTTCGCGCCCACCTTGGATCTGTGGTTCGGCTACAAGAAGGGACAAGTCGCCCCCCCGGACCGCCGCAGGAAGGGTGAAGGCTGGGGCAACTATCGCTGGTTGCTGCCCGAATGTGTTCCCGGCGAACCAGACTTCCAGGTGCGCAGCGGTTTTTTCTTTGATAGAGCACTCCTGCTTCGGACCCGAACCAGGACGGGACTGACGCAAACTGTTCGCAGAGCGCCGTCCTTGCTTGCAAATGGGTCAACACGACCCTCATTCTGGAAGCTCAGCAGAAATGGTTTCGGAGAAACGGCCTCGGGAGGCTCATCGAGTACCTGAAACCCTCGAAAACTCCGGTGGCTGGGCCTGGCCTCGATGGCCACCCAGACGTGGCAGCACGTTTCGAGGCGGAATGGGAGACCTTGAGAGCCTCCTGTGCCGCCTGGTTCCCGGCCGAGAATCCCCCGGACGAAGAAGCTCGTCTGCCGATCTGGCAGCCGCCATGCTATGTGGAGGTTCACCCCCTGACCAGAGCTCCGGAAAGGCTGCTCACCGGTCCCTTCGACTGGGAGACGGCCCGAACACTCTTCTGGCTCGTCCGCGGCGGCGCCCACCAGCTGCGCCAATCTCCGTTGTCGTGGGAGGTAATGTGCAGCGCTGATGTTGCGTTTGAGCCTATCTGGTTGTTCCCGGTTCGCTGACCCAGTCCGATCTGACAGGCTACCAAGAGAGGCTATGACAACATCATGGCTCTTGGGGACAAACAGCTCGCTTTCCTGTTGCTGACGCTCTGGGTCGAGCTGCGCGCTTTCGAGCACTGGCCAGAGTTTCTGAGGCATCAGGGGCTGGAAGCCGCCGCCCATCAACTGGAACACTGCGACTCTCCAACCGACTGGAAGCTGTGGAAGTGGGCGTATTACTTCATCGATAGGTATTGCTGGGTTAGGGCAGAAGATAAAAAATGGCCCTGATCAACCTGCGTCGCGCCGACTTTGCGTTGGCCTGCCTAATTCTACGTCGTACACGTTGGCGGGATGGCATGCAGCCCCCGAGTGGCAAAAGCTGTACAAACCCGTACAGTCAGTCACGGGAGGATCACGTTCTCGAGGCTCACGAGCCAATAAGCTCGATGGTATATAGTCTCCGTGGCGATGAGAGATCACGGACTTGCAGAGAATTGTCGAGGTATTCCCTATCGAGCGTCGATTGGATGTACAAGAGACGCATCGCAAAAATGCCAGTAGACCCGTTTCCCGTTCCCAGAATGCGAAATGACGTGCCGTGCCATAAAGCCAAAGCCAAGGTTGGCTGCTGCCTGGTGATTTTCGCAGTGCCAGATCTCGTCCCTTCAATGGTCGGACCCTCGGCATCACCAGGCCCTGCTCCCACCGTCCCCAAAGAAGGCTTCCCGCGGCATGATCAACGTTTTCGGAAAACGTCCCCAGAGGTTGCCGGATTTGATTTGGTTGCGGAGGGGAATTTAGGAGCCGGGGTTGGGGTTCATCTGTGCACCATAACACATCAGTCGTGCCGCCTTCCCTCGCGTATGAACCTCGAGCTGGACTGACCTTGCGCTTGCCGCCAGTCAAAGTGATGTTGACGAAACGGCGGGTGTACTTGAGCCTCTTTCCCGCGCGGCCCTTACTATTCGCTTGTCAGAAGATCTGGCACCTGGCCGTCGCTCGCGCCGGGCCTCAGCGGGTGTATACGTACGGGACCTTCTTCTTCTCCTGCTTCTCGACCTTGGGGGTCTGAGACTTGACCTTGCCTGCATATACCAATCAGAATTCGCTCAAAGAAGCTTCGATCTCTCGATTTTCGGATCGACGGATGCGAGAGTCGTCGACGACGGGAAAGCAGACGTACCGGCACGAGCCAAACTATGGTAAACATGTCAGAACATTGCTTTTCCAACGGAAAATGTGTGTAATTAAGCGTTTTGAGTTCTTACCTTCCGTGAACCTTGCCCATTTTGGATGATTGTCGTCGATGACTTTCTCGAAGGGTTGCTGGGGAAGACGATGACGGGAAGAAGAGTCTGCAAGTGGTATCCTCCGGTGGGCGGCGATTTTGCGGATTATCCTTCGGTTACCTAATAATTGTGGGAGCCCTGCGGGGCTCGCCTTTGGGGCTTCAGACCGACCAGGGGTGTCACACTGGTCTTGGCCAAGTCACATGAATATTCACGTGATGTTTGCTCGTGACCATTTCAGTGCTTACCTCATCTTGGTGCAGCATATGTTAACAATGCTAGCTCTACACCCAAGATTCATGGCTCCGAATACGTTGATCCCTCAACAATTCGAGAGCTTGGCAGCCCCTAGACTGCAAAATTGTCATGTGTCTGGTATGCATCAACACACGCCTTGATAGATTCACTTGTAACGTTAAGGTAGTTTCAAGGGTCGGATGTCTCGGATTTCGACGTAGAGGATCCTGCTCGAAGGCACCCTAACGAATTGAGCAACATCCTGAGAGAGAGGCGGGGACCGTTGATCAGATAAGATGACTTGGCAGTCGGTGCGGTGCCATGTGCTACCCCCACAACAGCATCGCATGATTCAACCCTGTTGTCGTCCGGGGGAGGGGACCTCGGGAAATGGTAGCCCGGCTGTGGCAAAGCATTGACGTCCAGTAGTTAGTTATGTGAGCACCTCTCCGGTTACCTAGAACATCTCCCGTACCTTGTTGAGGGCTCGTCTCCTTTCCCATCAATCATCACCACACAGTCCACCGTTATCATCCTGCTCGGTCCGTGCATCATGAGGCCCACCATAACCGCAACCACCCTTCTTTCCGCCTGCATCGCGGCAACAACAGCTGCAGCCGTCGCCGTCGCCGTCCCTCCCTCCCACAGCGGACTCCGCATCCCGACCTCGCACGAATCCGCCGTCCTCGGCCGGCGCATACTCGCTCTTACTCCGCTCGGCACGCTCTCAACCGTCTTCCCCGAGGACGACGACAAACAAGAGGGCGATAGCAATCGCGATGGCGCGGTCTCGAACCAGGAGCGGCGCCCCCCGGGGCTAGGCGGCCTGCCGTATGGCCTGATGGAATACATTGCCGACTGCGAGGACGACGACGTCGGGAACCCCACCATCCTGGCAATCTCCATCGGGACGACCTTTAAGAACGCCGCGGCGGGAAGCAACGTGAGTCTGGCGGTCCAGTGGACTCCGCCGTACCCGCCCGCGAAGCGGATCAAGAGCACTCGGAACAGCTGGCTCTCGTACCTGGGCCTATCCCGCACCGAGGAGGAGAAGGAATGGGAGGAGGAGGAGGAGGAGGAGGACGCCAGCGATCACGGTGACGACGACGACGACGACGACGACGACGACGACGATGATGATGATGACCAGCGCGACATCTCCCTCCCTTACTCGGCCGCCAACCTCCCCCGCTTCTCCCTTCTCGGCCATCTCGAGCCAATCCCGGGCGGCGACGATCGCAGCGACGAGGACGGGGTCGGCGCCAGGCTCGCGAGATGCTACGTCAAGTCGCACCCGGACGCGCGGTTCTGGCTCCCCGGCAACCGGATCCACGAGGCGCACTTTGTGCGGCTGGTTGTGGAACAGGTGTACTGGGTCGGCGGGTTCGGGGATCGCGCATATATTGGGTGGATTCCTGTTGAGGAGTGGTAAGTCTCTCTCCCTCTCTCTCTCTCTCTTTTTTTTTTTTTTTTTTTTTTTTCCTCTCCTGTAAATGCCGGCAGGGTAAAAGAGTACCTATGTAATGTTGACTGACCTGATTGCTAGGCGGAATGTCACGCGGGAAGAATGGCAAAAGGTTCGCCTTCCAGGAGAAAAGAAGGGGTGGAAGGAGTGGTCTACACAGGAAGACCTTTAGATTAAGGTGAACCTAAAGAGGGGATCGGAAACATCAATATTCACTACCAGTTTTCTCTAACAGCCTCGAAGACCTATCATAAACGCAATAAATGGCTTGGTCCAGCCCCTACTGGGTCCACGAGGTTGATGTGATTGTGTGTAACGCCTCTTCGTGATTCCTGTTCACGACCGGACCGTCAACAGAGCGAAGAAGCCTTGAACCACGAGAGGAGTGAGTTCTCTCTCACCCTCTACGTTCAGAGTACAACAGTGTATCCTTTGCGAAAAGATCCTTCCTGAATGAAGTTTTTACGGGGTATCAACGACTATATGCCGGTATTAACTTAGTTTGAGTCTACCTATCCATTCGGAACTGTCCCTGCGCTGGTTGTCAGTTACCACCTACAGGCACAAAGTTCCCGTCCATCATCGGAGTGACTCCTAATCAACACGAATAACAACCTTCCACCCTAGCGCCCCGGCTTCCCGGATCGCACACGCCAGACATCCCCTCCGCCGCCGGCTAATCAACGCGTTCCAACCCTTTTCCGCACAGAACGCCCGCACCAAAATCTCCATATCAGATCCAAACTGCCGTCGCCGTGATTCCGAGTGCATCATCTTTGACGCGCTCTCCAACGTTGCCGTTCCCGTGCCATCACCCTGACCATGGTCTGCGCTCCCTCCCAGGGTGACGTTGGACGAAGTGGGCGAGGTTAGCATTCCAGCAGAATTGTTGCTGTCTGTTCGGCTGATGACAGGCGACAGGGGGATTTCGTGCTCCTGCGGTTGCGGATGGAAGCCCGTAATGCAATCGATGACAAGTACCTTGGCGGCCGGGCTGTTTACCTGCGAGAGTGAGGGGCTCATGATAGGCCGCTGCCGTGGAGATAATGAGTAGCTACTCAGTAGGGACTCGAGGGTACAATCCTTTTTGGTGAGTAGCTCAGACAGGTGGAGTGCTACATAGGTGTAGTATTTGTGTAACGGATGGCCTAGGAGTGGTTAGTATGTCTGGCAGGAGTAGGGAAAGGTGTGGTTCAAATCTGGACCGTCGTACCGACTACACTTGCTGTTCTACCGGAAGCACCATGGCCAGATATATCAACCTGCTGAATTGTTGGGCTGCAGGGTGACTTCATGAGCCTAACGTGTTGCGAAGGCACACACGGGTGGGCTGTCACGAAATTGATGTCCTTAGCCAGGGAATATGTGTACTCGTGAACCTCCTCCGAGTCGAGGTCTGTCACAGCAAAGGTTACCGAGGCGGCAAAGACGGAGGGTGAGCTAACTTTGCTGTCATCCGATTCTGGGGTAGTTTCATTGCCATGTGCTGGAGTGGTGTGGCCGGGGCTGACTGGTGCCCCAAGATTCAAGGCTTTCAGGACGATGTCGAGGGCAGGCGGCTCCTTCTCTGGGTAGGTGTTCTCAGAGGGAATGAGAAAATCGGCAGGAAGAACAGATGATGGATCAGTGTCTCCAAGGACGTTGGACTCCCGCTCAACCGCCTTCTTACCCCAAAGGCGGGCTTTTTTGTTGACTTGAAGCGCATCCTCTGTAGATCTCAGATTAGCGTTATGCATTTCGTCTCGGGCATGCAACGCCCTGTTCATACCTGGCGTTTCTTCTGCATCAATTTTCACCCAGCCATTGCCAAATCCTCGTGGGATGACGTCGCTGGAGATCCAGCCCATGCATTCGACAGCACCCCTTCCGGCGCTAAGGACACGGCCGACAATGCATGATGTGCTCCAGAAGCTCTTGCCAGAATACACAAACCCGCTGCACAGATTGGCCGTGGGGCCCAGGCTCGATAACGCCTCTGGGTCGTTCTCTAGCAGGGTTGCCATCAGAAAATGACAAAGTCCCTCACCAGGGAGCATCAACCCAGAAACATAGCTCTTGGAGAGCCATCCTGACGGATTCAACGCAACCGATACGCTCTTCCGCCTAGACGGAGGGCGGTGTTCCTTTGTTTCCTCTTTCGGATGATGGCCAAAGTGGAAGAGATGATGGCTATCCGCGCGACTGCTTGATCGAGCAAGCAACGTACTGAGAGGAGTGCCTTCGACTACAGAGCGGCAGTTCTCAGTCACCTGAGACAAGTAAGTTTCACCTCCGGGCCAACGCAATCGGCGTGCAAAATGCGCAAGACCGTTAACTTGGCGGCGGGCGTGTTGTCCCTTGATCGCGTAAACCGGGACGCGGCTGTGGTGGTTCTGCCAGTCGTGATCGCGAGCGAGCAACATGCGCTTCGTCAGTGTCGCCAGCCAGCCTGAAGATTTCTCTTCGACGTCAGCCGGCGCGCTAGCTTCGGTTTTAACGACTTCTATGTTCTCCAGCCACACCCGTGCCAGGATCAGCGACCATTTGACCGACTTCGTGGCTTCCTTTTCGAACTTGTAGATTTCCGCCGGCCGGATACTGCCCGCTCCGAGTTCCTCGCCCTCGGTGATAGCATCCAGTCTGACGAGCAGTTCACAGGCCAGGAGGATCTGCAAAAGCAGCCAGTACCGCTCCTCGTGAATGTCACTCGCCGAATCACCCGTCTGGACAGATGCCGCGTCCTCGGCATTGTCCCCTTTCGGGTTCTCCCACAGAAGCTGGCCCAGTCTGATGCGCCACTCCACATGGGAGAAATCGATCCACATGTTTGGCGTGGCGAGAACTTTGACTAGAGCCATGATCTGGACCGAGAGGCTGTAGGGGTCTCGGTGATCTAGCACCTTTGTTGGCGGATGCAGGATCTGGGTGAACAACTCGTTGTAAAGATCGCCCGACAGTCGGGGTTCGCGGGGATGCGCCTCGCAATATCTCTGCCCATTCTTGATCAGCTGCTCCATGATCAGAGTCTCGTCAACGTGTCGGAGGCCGTCCATCGACGTGAGCATAGTTTGGCGCTGCCTGACGATGGCGGGGTCTCTGGCTGCGAGGCGCTGGAAACCCCATTGTTCCTCCTGAAGGGCATCGGCCACGCCCAACTCGAGGGCAGCCTGATAACCCACGCTCCCTTTCTCAAGCCCAAACATGCTCAACATGTTGGGCCTCTCGCGGCATCGCGGGTAAAAGTGCGCCCGGCGCTTCGCTTCCGAAGCACGCTGCGCGGCAGAGCGGTCGCTGTTGACATCGCGGGTGATGTGAGGCCATGCCGTAATCGAGCCCCAAGCCTTGTCCTCGATCTGCGTGTGGTCGGTAAGATCCCTGATCTCCAGCTCCTCATCCCATGGAAACGCCACCGAGGGATGGGGAGCCCCAGTGTAGTGTCCCTCGGACCTAGCAAAGTACTGCGGGGCTCCGGAGAAGAGCTTCTCGACCTCGGATTCGGTCAGAGTGGCCATGATGCGGGCCAGCTCGAGGACAGGTTTTTTGGCCCGTTCGCGTGCCTGCTCACTGCCGGGAGGCGGGGACAATGGCAGCGGCTTGTTGGGGTTGACCACCGGTCCGCGAGGGGAGATTGGTGTTGACGTCTGTTGGCTCTGCTGAATTGTCCAGACGACGAGTCAGCCGGTGTCCATGGCACTGCTCAAGTCCCAGAATGAGACATTGAGCGGCGAGAAGCCATTGAAGATCCGGGTACAAAATAGGGTTCCGGGACGCATGTCTGCAAGCTCCCCGGAATTTCTCGTACGATTGGTGCAGGAACCATTGGGGATGCTGCCATGGTCACGCGGGGCTCGCTCCGGGGGGGGGGAGGGGGGGTTGACGGCACCAGAAGAGCAAGGTTCCTCCCGCACCCCGATTACCATTCAAGACAGCCAGAGCCTGAGCCTACCTTGGCGAGGAGATGATAAGTAGGTAGGTCAGGTAGGTAAGGTAGGTACTACATACAGTAAGTATCTCGGGCTGTCTAGGCTTGGCTTTGGCTCGATCCTGCCCCTCGGCTGAGTTGCACGAGCCATCACCCACTAGCAGCGTGTCGCCGCATGATGCGGTTCCATCAAGGGTAATTCAGAGTTGATTTGTGGAAAGGGTTTTTGAGGGAAAGCGCAAAGATTGAAGATGGCAACTCTTACCTCGTGCTGAGAGGCTGCTCCACGCTGAAGTGCTGACGATTGTGGCTTCCCCGCAAATCGGTTTCGTAGGCTGTGCAACAGACTTGAATGTTTATTGAAACGTCGTCGCCTTTTGACTTCGCCGTTGGCAATGTCGCTCGAAACGACAATGGCTCGGCTGCCGCCGCCTTCGTTGTCTTGTTGCAATGAAGCTTTGATCGCGATCTTGACGTCATCTTCGTCCCGCCGTTGTTCCTTTCCCTTGCGCCGGCGGGGCGATCTCCTCAGTATCCGAATCGAGAACAGGGCCATCGTTTCTAATTTAAACAGTACTGTGTCTTGAGTTCTGACACAGCTCAACCTCATCAGGCACACGAGCAAACCAGGGAACCCGTTTCCGGCTTGCAGACCGATTGCAGTGGGTGGCAGGTAGCCACTTATGTGCAATTACCTACTGGAGGAATCCCACTGACTAGAATTGCTCTGATATTAACTCTGACGGAGTTATGGTGGAAGCCTTGCAAGCGGCGCCTGATTGGGAAGTACCACAGAACCAGAACTCGTATAATCGACTGCTAGAGGATGAGGAGGGGATATTTAATCTCGTGCTATGAAAGGCAAAACTCTTGCAACAGCCCAGGGGGAAAATCTAGGAATGTGAGCTGAGCACGGCGTCCTGTTAGGGATGCGTCGCTTTAAGACGGGAGAAACGGGCTGAACATCCAACAATAATGGTGCGTTTTAATCATTCGCATCCTTTACATGCTATGCTTATGTTGATGGCGCGCTCGGAACCCTAGTTCTCTAGGTGTAGAGGTCCGGCACAGCCTGCATGACGGATGCCAGCGCCAACTGGACTGTTGGGTGGAGAGCTGTCGCACCAGAACCTGCCGCTTAGCTTGCAAGAACTAAGCGCCATCAGGTTGGTGATGCACTGGTCGAATTGGGGATATGATGCAGGTCTTGGGCCGGCATCGTGGTGGAGATCTAGTCACCTTAACTAAGTCGAACCCTCAAAACATCCAATAGTTCACATGTTGTTGGTCGAGGTCAAGGTCTCTTTGTAGTGAATGGCATGTTGAGTAGCTGTTGGCTCCGCTTGTGGGGTTGAGGCTAACGATCATCAGATCCATCTGCCACAGCATGGAGAAACGTCCTCCAGTGGGTACTGCCCTTGGCCGGCCCACAACACGGGTAGTTGAAACAGTTTCATGTCCTCCGAAAACATTCCACTCGGACGCACAGCTGCGTTGTTGTACACAAGCTGTTCTAAATTACCCCGAAATGTGCTTGACCGGGACGCTACCGCCCGACCAACCAAAGCTTGTGGGCCGTTTGGTTGGTGACGACGAGGTGGAATGCGAAATTAAAGCGCTGCAAGCTGGCACTGACAACTGACAAGTCGGACCTGCGGGAGTCGGGAGGGGTTGGATGGCCTGCCATCGAGAACGTGATGGAAATTGCCGGGGTTGCTTCCACTCGCGCAAAGCGGTCCGTCACCTTGGATCTTCATGCAGAGGTTTCGTGAACTGCAATGAGAAGATATTTAGCATCGGGGACGATGACAAATTCCTGCTTCTTGGTTCGCAGGCGCAGCAATCTCAGTTCGTCCTGCAATATAGCTGTCAGTGCATTGGCCACGGTTGGTTGTAAAAACCCTACTATACCTCCGTATCAAGTTCATGCACAAGATCGCCAGCAGTGCTGACAAAGTTCCATATCATCGAGGCCAGCTCCTCTGCGCCTTGATCGTGCTTGGCACCGCTCCCGTCGTCCTCCTTATTGAACGACCCGGAGGCGGGCACGGATGCGCTTGAAGGCTTCGTCGTCCGTATTGACCCGACCTGGCCGCTCGTCTTCAAGATAGCACCCGAGGCTCGGTCGAGCACAATGGTTGCCCGGACACCCGGCTTTTTTGAAAGGCGTCCCAAGGTCTCCTCAAGCGCATCGGCGCCGGGGCCCTGTGCGGTGATGGTTAGATAGACACAGGACTACCGGCTGAGTTGAATGTACGACGCACCAAAGCCGTATCTGACATTGCTGCCTGAATGAAAAAAAAAAAAAGAAAAGAAAACCAAGTTCTTAGCGTACTTTCAGTTGTATATACTTGACACCTTGAAGCTGGGGCCTTTGAAAGCAAGGGTTGAGGTTGAATCTCCCAATAGGTGGTGCAGTGAGAGAGAGCGTAATTGGCTTGAACGCACGCCCGATGAGCGCTAGGAGCCAAGCCAGGAGTGTTACTAAGTACTGTGTCAATGAACTGGGTTTGATGGCAAGATGTCGGTGCCTCGCACATGGCAGTTATTCTTTCTTGCTAATTACAGGTAATCTCTCCACGCCTCGGGTAATATTTCATTATCCTACTACTACTACTTGAAAATCAGAACCATCGTGGGGCAGATGTGAGATCCAACAAACTGTAATCCGTACTCATAGTAAGGTTTCGCATGGAGACACTGTGAACTACAGCACACCCAGAGAGCACCGGTTCTGCCATGCTACACCGCCAAAATTTCCCGCGCTTTCGAGATTCACCAACGCCGACCAACCCCCCTGGTCACCGTAACCACAGAACCTAGCGAGGACTCTCTATTATTAGCGATCCATAAGCTAAAAAAGATGGGCTCTAGCAACAAGAAGAAGAAAGAGAAGAAGAAGGACTTTCAGGTACGATTCCTCTTGTCGTCTATCCAAGCAGATAATAACTAATCGACAATCCAGAAACCCAAGTTGAAAGTTGGGAAACCCAAGCCTAAGGCTTCGAATTTCACTGATACCAGCTTCAAATCCAAGTGTATGTGCGCCCTTCCCTCGCGTGGTAGAGAATCAACTTGCCAACGAGCGGTAGCAATTGTGGTCAACCAGCAAACACTTGTGGCCGACGATTTGGAACCAGCGGAGAAGTTCAAGCAAAACCTATCACTTGCCATCACTGCAAAGTCCGACAACCAGAGACGGGATGCATTGGCTTACATTACCAACCAACTTACAGCCAATCCTCCAAATAACCCTGTCGGGACTTCAGCGGTTCTGACAAAGTTACTACCCCTATTGTCTGATGTGTCAGCGTTGGTACGAACCCAGCTTCTCAAAGTTTTGCGGGCTTTGCCCCCAGCAGAGGTCCGGCCCCACGTAGAGAAGATTCTCATGTACATCCGGGGCGGGATGACACATCTTTCCAACGACATTCGCAGCGACACCTTGAACGTTTTAGAATGGCTTCTTGAGGTCGCCGGAGACGAGGCGGTCTCCTGCCCCGGCGGTTGGCTGAAGACACTCAACAGCTTCAGCTCCATGTTGGGCTGGAACCCAAACGTTGGCTCAGCCCTGAACAGCAAGGGGTGGACGTCTTCCTCCAGAGCGACCCTTGGCACCAAGAAAGGACCCGAAGCACAAGCAAGGCAGATCCAAGTCTTGGCAAAGTTTCTACAGGTTGGCTTCAAACCAGAGGCGCCAATGCCGTACAACCCTATGGCATACTGGGACAATATTTACCGTCTCCCGGGTACGCCCAACCCCTTCGCCTATCTCAACCTCTTCGGAACACCTCGAGACGAGGACAGCGAGATGTATCCCGACCGTGTTTCGCGGCAACGCATATTTGACGCTAAATGGCGGGCGGCCATATCCACGGGGATGGAGAGCGCCAAGAAGGAGGGCGGTACTGTCGGGAGGGCCGCAGCCACACTGGACAGGGCATTGGCCGCTGGTCTTCAATGAGGGCTAACTAGAAAGAGGGTCATGGCGTTTCGGGCGTTCGGTATGGGTTAGTTGTCATTACGAGGGCGTTTTGTGTTTTGTGAAGGCTCACTGTATGTTTTATCCCCTAGAGTCCTAGAACGGACAGTGCAGAATGGGTTCGGGCCCTGCGATCAGTTTAATCCGTCCACGGGCATCCGCTGATCATGTTTGGGCAGCTGGTGGTGTTTCTTTGTTCAACTTAGTGCTCTCGGTGAGTCTTTCTGGCTTCATTCTAGAACTGTTCCGCCTCGAGATTTCGTGAATGCTTCCCCCATAGAAGGAAGCACATTCCACGGCCGCATGGCTCACTGTCGAAGAATCCTGTCCTTGTTTTAAGGGCGTGTCCTAGTTCTGGGTGTGAACGAGATATGAGACCTTGTTGGTCTTGCGTTGATAGACGTCTCCCTGTATACCCCTTTTTTGCCCCTCCGTATGGACATCATATAAGCTAATCTTTGACTCAGGAAATGATGATAACATCGCTTGACTTTCGTTGCCATCCGGAACCTACTTAAAGTGCCCTGCTGAGCCTTTTGCACAAGCTACTAATCCAGATCCATGTCCTCATTCCGCCTACTATTTGTTCGGCCTGTTAATACCGGTTGCCCTCCTTCCAGTCTACTTCACCAAGTAGCAATCAAGCACATGCCTAAGCTTGAGACCCGCTTCAGTCTCCGCCTATGCCTCTATGTACTCAAACCCTATCACTATCACGAAGCACCGTGATAGGCCGCCTTAAGCTTCTATTCATGCCTGCTCTGGGTAAAGAGCAAAGGGAACTGATTTCCCAGTCTGATTTAGAGGGTTTCGTGCCCTGCGTTCACACTAGAAATTCTCCCTCTCCGCCGATTCCTCTCTCCCACTCTTCTTCACTACAATAACCTGCTACCTGCCCATATTTGGCCGGTTGCGATCTTCGAGTATAACGTCTCTGCTACCGTCCTCTTGGAGTATCGACTCGCTCAACAGTTTTGAAGTCAAGGTAAGTAGACACAACGTTTTTTTACTCTCTTTCCCACTTCCCCGCCGACTTGAGAGTTCCGTCAGCCATTCGCAGTTGTCATGCTCTGAAGGGCCAGATTGGTAGAGTCGACAGATTCCGACATCTCCCTTTCTTCCTGCATTTGAATTTCGTGTCACCAAGTACGTTTCTGTCTAGACAGGCGCGTCTCTATGAGCGTTTACCGCCATCTTCATCTAGCATTTTAAACACCACTGCACATCCACCCCGTCTGGTCGGTTTTACAGGTTTGTCTCACTTTCCAGAGGGCCATCCAGCTTCAAGCCACGAGGCGGCAGTTTCCTGTTCACTACAGTGGTTGCTCTCTGCTGATGTGATTCTACAATTGCTGTTGCAAGACGACCTGGCAGTCGTACCTTCCTCCAGGGAACTCTGGATGTCTCTTGTCAAGGCAGCCGCGTCAACGCTGTTCTTCTGACCTTCGAGTCTCTCTTTCTGCTCTTCCTTTTCCTTTTTCCATTCTCTCCTTCCCATTTTCGGTTACGATTCAATTTCAAACTCGAGTACCCTCAATCTGCTCTGGTCTGAGAACGTCAAGCCTCGAGATAGAGAGAAGTATCTTCAGCAAGGTAGAGCTCCTCCTTCTTATGGGCAAATTTCGGAGGTTCCTTCTCGTCGGCGATTCCTGAGAGACTGTTTATCACCAGCTTGATCCCAGTTCTACTTTGTTGCGCATGGTTGTTGGACACTGCCTGACTGTTTATTTTGACAGAACTCGAACTCGATCATCATGGCGGACAACAGCTGGAATGTTCCTATCTTGAACGACCAATCGGGCGGTGTCAATGTCGCTCAAGACGCTGGTGTCTTTGGCACCACTCAGCTCAAGGAGGCTTTGCCTACCAACGGTAGCAAGAAGACCGAGACCCCTGCCGGTTGGGTTCAGCCCACTGCCTATGACTACACCGCTTATGGCAGAGACTCGGGCCACGAGTGGGACAGCAACGCCCGCGTCTATGAGTGGGATGGCGAAGATGGCGACCTCGGTCCCGAGGTTCCAGCTCTAGAGGTTGAGCTGTTCGGTGAGCCGGGCAAGCGCAACAATCGTGGCATCGACTTCAGCACGTAAGTTCACTGTCTGTTTCTCCAAATAGTTCAGCATGTTAACGACGTGTCAGAATTGCCCAGATCGAGCTGATCCAGGAAGGCCCGGTCCGAATCGAACCCATCAAGACTTTTGAGGATGCTGGTCTACACCCGGCCATGCTCAAGAATGTCCAGCTGGCAGGCTATGAAACGCCGACTCCTATTCAGCGATACTGCCTCCCAGCCATTCATCTTGGTTATGATGTGATTGGAATTGCGCAGACCGGTGCGTAACTTAATGTGCGCCTGATCTTATCCTTGTCACTTACCAGTCCCCCAGGTTCCGGCAAGACAGCTGCCTATCTGGTTCCCATCCTCAATAAACTAATGGGCAAGGCCAAAAAGCTTGCGGCTCCTCGTCCCAACCCCGCCACCTTTCAGGAAGGCGTTGATCAGCGTGTTCGGGCCGAGCCTCTCGTGGTCATTGTCTGCCCCACCCGTGAGCTCGCGGTGCAGATATTCAACGAAGCGCGAAAGTTCTGCTACCGCACCATGCTACGTCCCTGTGTCGTCTACGGCGGCGCTGCCGCTCGGGACCAGGAAGGCCAGCTCCAGAAGGGTTGTGACGTGTTGATTGCCACCCCTGGTCGTCTTGTTCACTTCATGAATAAGCCTAACGTTTTGACACTCCGCCGCGTGCGGTATATGGTCATCGACGAGGCCGACGAGATGCTCACGGACGATTGGAAAGATGATCTGACCACCATTATGTCTGGCGGCGGTAAGCTTTTGTGTCGAATTCACATGGTATCATAGTCTAACTTTGCCAACAGAGCAGGAAGAAGGCAACATCAACTACATGCTGTTCTCTGCCACCTTCCCCCGAGCCGCTCGGGACCTCGCCAAGGCTCATCTGGCAGAGACTCATGTTCGCTTCCGCGTCGGTCGTGCTGGCAGCACTCACGCCAACATCAAGCAGTCCATCATCTACGTTGATCCGTCTCTCAAGAAACAGGCATTGCTCGACTTAATCACGTCTCTGCCGCCCACGCGCACCATTGTTTTTGTCAACTCGAAGCGTACGGCTGAAGAGGTTGATGATTTCCTCTACAAGGAGCAGATGCCGTGCACCTCGATGCACAGCGACCGCAACCAGCGCGAGCGCGAAGCTTCCATGCGTGGCTTCAGAAGCGGCCAATGGCCCATTTTGATCACCACTGGTGTCACAGCTCGAGGCATTGATGTGCGCAATGTCATGCACGTCATCAACTACGATCTCCCTTCGATGGATCATGGCGGTATTGAGGAGTACACTCATCGCATTGGTAAGCGTTTTGTGTTCGAGTTCCCCTCTTACAACTGGTGTCTAACATCAAAAGGTCGGACTGGCCGCATTGGTCACCGCGGTCTGGCGTCGTCTTTCTATTCTGATCGCGATGAGCCGATTGCGCCGCTGCTTACGCGCACCCTTATGGAGACGAACCAGGAGATTCCAGACTTTCTGCAGCCGTATGTGCCCGAGGGCGTGACAGCAGATAATCTCGGATTCGAAGCAGATTCGGACTCTGAGGAGGCCGTGGGTGGTGGCGAGGACGATACTGGCAACACTGCTGGTGATGATGCTGGCACCGACGTTGGTGGTTGGGGTGCCGGCACCGCCCCTGTCCCCTAGTAAGGCAAAAGCTTCAGCTCGCTTGAGGCACCGTCATGCGGTGGACGGCAATGGGATGGCGGCTGAGGATCTTTTTGCGCGGATTTACCATGCAGAGTTGAATGAGGAGATTCAGGAGTTTTGAAGATTTGAGGCCCTCGTGGCCCGGGCGAAATTAGTGGGAGAATGAGGTTTCGCAGCGTAATCGCAATATAAGCCCGTCGCCCATCTGTCCTTCCGGTGCCCACTCAGGATCTATGACATGGCTGCCTCTAATGTAGCGCTGCCGAAGTAGTGGAGACGTAGCTTCGCTCAAGATCAACAGCACACCCAGATGCCAGCAGCTCAAGCCAACGATCGACAGAGAACAAGAAACGCCGCGTAATTTTGCACGGATTTGCACTTCTCTATTAACAAAGTTTTCCAAATTACATCTGGCATACCCAAGCCCTTCAGAAAATAGAGGTGCCGAGAAAGGGCAACAACATCTCAATACTTGGACGACGAAGGCGAGAGCCGCCAAGCACGGAGCGGCAGGGCCTGGAGCTGCAGCACCTTGGGACGGATAAACAAGACGAAGGTGACGAGGCCGACGAGGACGCAGAGGACGTTGACGATATAGTAGCCGTCGCGCTGCATCTCGCAGACGCCGCCGTCCGCCAGGCAGCGCTCCTTGTCGGCCTGGACGGCGCAGCTGAAGGGCGCGGCGAACTTGGAATCCGCCGCCTTGGGGACGCAAGTGGCGCTCGTGAAGGCGTCGACCATGCGCAGCACAAAGAAGCGCGGGAAGGTGCCGCCTAGGTTGGAGACTGTGGCGAGGAGCGTCATGTAGGTGCCGCCGATGACCGGGTCGGCGATGCGGGCGTGGAAGGCGGCGACGGCGACGAACATGATGGTGTTGGTGAAGGTCGAGAGGACGTGCTGCGCCATGACGGCGAGCAGGTACCAGGCGGGGATGCCGCCGCCGCCGGCCGTCGCTGTCGGGGGGAAGATGGAGACGGTGAACTGGGCGGCGACGGCGGCGGCGAGCCGGCCGGCGAAGCCCCAGCACCAGAGGCGCATGGGGGTGTATTCTTGGGACCACTTGCCCGCGTAGTAGCCCAGGCCGATCTCGAAGGGGAAGTCGATGAGCACGGTGAGGGCCATGTTCTCGGTGCCGAAGCCCTTGTCGAGGAGCTTGAGGCTCGTGGCGGCGTCGTTGGCTTGGAAGCCGATCTTGGCGATGAGGTGGACGATGATGATGGCCTGGATGTTCTTGAGCTTGAGCACGCCCCACATGATCTTGTAGACGTCCCAGATGCCGTCCTCATTCTTGGTCCTCTCCTCGCGCTTGAGGAGGGCCAGGCCGGCGGTCACGAGGATGTACGCCCAGCCGGCAAAGGTGAGGTAACCGCCCAGGCTGATCAGGCCGTAGTCCAGCGGCTCGGTGCGGAACCAGCGGTTGGCGAAGTCCTTGGAGTTGAGGGCCAGGAAGACGGTATAGGAGAGGAACTGGCCGGCGGTCAGGCCGACCGTCTGCGCGGTAGACGCGTACGAGATGTTGCCCGGGGTGAGGAGGGTGAGCGCCCATCCGTCGACGGCGATGTCCTGGGTGGCACACATGAGCACCAGGAAGAACCACCACCCGGTGAAGCCCCAGACGGTGGGACCGCCGGGCTTGCCCATCGTCTCCATCATGTCCTCGACCACCGAGCCCAGGTAGAGCATGCCAATACCGGAGAGCAACTGGATCGGAAGGATCCAGCTCTTCCTCCTGCCGAGTTTGGGACTCCATACCGCATCCACAATGGGGCTCCAGAAGAGCTTGAGAGAGTAGGGGTACGATGCTAAGCTGAAGACGCCAATCTCGCTATATGACAGGTGGTTCTTGAGGAGGAATGGGACAGATCCGGTCGCAAGACCGAGGGGAATGCCCTGGAGGAAGTATAGGAGGACCAGCAAGCCGAAGTTCCTCTGATCCCTCTTTGGCAGGTCGAAGAAGCCATGGTTGTTGACGGTGGGCGTCTGGGGAACGGGGTTATCGAGAGAGAAGGATTCGCGCGCCATCAGGTTCTTGGTAGCGCCGGTTGGGGTGGAGGTCTCGTGCGAAATGTTGCGCCGCTGCAGTTCGACGTTGGTATTCATCCTAGCGAGATTGCCGTTGGCCTTTCTCCCGGAGGAGCGCCCGAGGGAACCGCTTGGAGTGGTCGGCGATCTCGAGCGGCGGGATTTGGCACCCATAGGAAAGTACCTGACGTATCACAAGGCAGGTCGGTGGCGTTGTGAGGTGTGCGGTGTTTCACGCTGTCGTTTTTCTTTTTTTTTTTTTTTTGGGGGGGGGGGGGGGGGGGGGGGGGGGGGGGGGGGGGGGGGGGGGGGGGGGGGGGGGGGGGCGGGGAGGAAGCGAGGGGTTGCGATATGCGATTGGGAGATCTGGGGGCGCTCTCGGTAACTAGAGATTGCGCAGGGCGGAATGTTGGAAAGAACAGAGTCCGCGGAAATCGGAGTTAACGAGAGACTAGAAAGGCTGGATTTGGAGAACGAAGGTGGCTTTTTTTAACCCGGAGACTGCCGGGTGTCGACAGCGAGGCGTTGAGAATATCGAAAGGCCAGCACCGAGTCTCGGCCACGTCGCTTAGACCTGGAGAATTTGGCGGCTGTTCGTCCCTCGCAGCGATTACATACTTGTACAGTGTAGTAAGCAGGGGTCTTAATTGGTGGGGCGCGGGGATCCTCGAGGCAATCTGCAATGGTGGCCTCTGCACGTGGCGAGGTTCAAGACTTCGCCATGGGAAACCATCGACCCGCGACTTAGTGACAATAATGTTCAAAATGCCGTCACAGGACGGAGGCGATTCCTGCAACAGTTCGCCTGTACCAGTGGCTCCTGACCGTAACTCCTTCCTCCAAACTAGCTGTTCTTCAAAGCTTTGGCGCTCCGTTGCCGCGTTCAGGTTGCCGGATCAGGAAAGGAAGTAGTGGGGCCGACCCAGGGAGCCAAGGCGGCACCCAGCCTGGCCGAGAGCCGGCCGTGCCTGCCCTGCCCGCGCCAAGCTTTAGCTTCACATGGCTGCGTGGGCTTGATTCACTCAAGGAAATCGTCCTCCGTATCCGTACTGCACATACAGTACTAGTAATCCGTAAACAAAACACCGAGTCTCTTGAACATAATTTACTCACGACGACATATCCGGCAATCCAAACTCGGAAGAGGCAGTTCATTCTTGATTGTGACAATCCACTTCGGAAGAGTCTGGAGCTTCTACCTCGACGACGAGGCCATCTCCCACCCCCAAAACCTCTTCAAAACAATTTAATGGCGAAGACGCGTCACACCAGCTCTTGAAACACCCCGTTCATCATGGCGTCGAATCTCGATGACGAAATCGAGGAGCTGCAAGCACGAGGTGCGCCATTACGATACACGCATTCCAATCTCGCAATGGCGTTCGGTAACTGACAGGATTCACAGTTGCCACCCTCAAACGGCATCTCCGTATCCACGCCTCAACGCTCATCACAGCGCCCTCTACACGCCAACTGCTCTCATCAGCACCGCTTGACAAACCCACCACTGCCCTCACCTTACCCACCCACAGCAACAAAGATCAACCCCAAAAAGAAGGTCAAACCCGTCAAGCCCTCCTCACCGACGCTCTCGCACAACAGCAAGCTCACGCCCAACAATGCCTCTACCGCGCCTGCGCCACCCTCACCACCTTCCGCGCGCGCGACCCCGACCCGCGCGCTGTCGACGGCGGCGCCATTTTGGGCCTGCGCATCGAGGTCTTTAGCCGCTCCCGCTTCCTACGGCCTTACTACGTCCTCCTGAACAGGCCTTTTCCGGGCAGCCGGCATCTCCGAGTGCACAGGCACACCCTGCCGGCATGTATTCCCCTGGCGGGGCTCGCGTGGCGGTATCTGCCTCCTCCGAGACCCTCCGAGGACGGGGAAGATGGGGGGATGGGGAGAGGCAAGAGGAGGCAGGACCTGGCGAGGTTTGCGCGTGCGTTGAGGAGGGAGGTGGTACGATATCACCATCGGCTTGGGGTGGTGGCCGATCTGAGGAAGGCAGCCGGGATCGGGAGGGCGGGACAAGGAGAGGAGGGAGACCTCGAGGGCCCGTCGAACCGGTTGGTGGAAATCGCCCCGGCCGATGCCGAGGCTAAGCAGCTGACTATTGAGTGGGCTGACGGGCGTACCGGAAGGTTGGTCATGGGCGACGACGGGGAGATTGTCAAACTGGTGGTGCTGGGAGAGAATGGCTGGGATCGTGAGGCAGGGAGGGACTTGCTCGGCGGGGCGGTTCGGGTCGAGGATGTAGCGAAGCGCTTGGCGGCACTTACATGACCAAGGCCGGCACAAGATGCTTCATTCCTGCGCCGCATCTCTACAGATGCTGTATTATGAAACATTCTGGCCGAGGACGGACTGACGATGAGTGGGTTATGGTTTCGATCAAGGTATGTCCGTTGCGACGCCTGCACATCCTGCTAGCTCTTTTTTTGGGGTATTCACTTACGTTGTCATTCGGTATTTCGAAGGCTCAAAGCATGTGGTGTCTCGAGGGTGCCACGACGCCGGACGAGAGGTAGTATCAAGGACGGGGTCTTTTTAAAGCGGCTCCTATGCCTCGTGAAGGGACAGAAACTGCGAGCCCTGTCAAGTACCAGGTTCCCACCAAGGCTAACCACCTCGGACTTGGGGCCTTGCACTGCTGTCTCGGTAAATCTTTCACCATCTTGTGCTGGACCAAATGTCCTCGGAAAGGGAAAGCCAAACCTGTCCTTTTTGAGCTCTGCATTGTTGGTTCAATCGTTGGGCGACCCTTCCCTTGGAAGATCTCCCGATCAGACATCTCAGCAGGGCGGCCAGCCACGTCTCTCGTCCTCTGACGCGCTGTGCGGATAATGCGCCGAGAAGGTCACATTTCCCGTTCATACAACCATTTACCCAGCCTTACACGCCAGAGAATCAAGCCATGGGATTTACCAAGGCTGTCCAATGGCAGAGTCGGCACAACGGCCCATGGGATTCTGCTTCAAGATGGATGGAGGGAGTGTGTGACGTCGGGGTACAGTATCGATGTTTTGCTTACCTTGGTGACTTACACAGAGGTGGGCAAACAGCCTCCAATCTCGGCCCTCAATAAAATTTGACGTCCCTTTACACCAAGTCTGTCAAGGCGTGTATCTGCTCTTCAATTCATACCATATTTCCGGATGTTGGTCGCGAACTGCCCACACATGATGGGTGACTTCTAGATATTTCATCGCAGAGAAGCAACATCTCCATGCAATCCCTACCCCCCACCTTTCCCCCTTCGATGATGAGAAACAAAAAGAGCATAACCAGCCGGTCATTCACGTTGCGCCACTTCATCACATGTTTCATGGTCACGGTGGTGAGGATGGTTCCGCCGTCGGAGGGTGTCTGTTTGCCGGTCGCGTGCGCAGTGCTGGTCGTCCACGATGACGGGTGGGCATCCGGAGCGCCTTGTCCCGGGTCCGCCGAGGTGGGGGTGGGCAGCTCGACAGTCGGCCCGCCGAAGGAGAAGGGGGGATTCTCGTAGTGGCCGTAGCGGGCGGCGGCCTGGGTTGCCAGAGCGCCAAGCGCAACGGCGCTTCTCCTCATGCCGGGTGTCGACGCCGAGTGAGACGGGAACGAACAGGTGGCACCGGTCTGGTGTTAAGGAGAGGCAGAGAGGAGTGGAAGGACCTGGGATTCTTTGAAACCCGGCCCCCTTTATGCTGGCCCTGTCTCCTCAAGGGGAGGGATCGGGAAGCAAACGCAACGCTCGGGGCCATGGGAGAAGAACACATGTATCCTATGGGCTTGGCGGCGATGGCGGTGGATATGTATACATTCATGTATGCGTTCTCCGCCCGAAAATTGAAGAGAGATACACCACAGGAGAGGGAGGTCGTATGGAGAGTCAATGTTCACCTCTCCTATCGCAAACAATCGTGTCGCTCGTGCGTAACATAGCATGATTCGTGCCCTGCATAAGTTGTCGTGGTGGCTTCCAGGTACTCCGGCACCTAGCCGATCGGAGTGCCTGCCCCTGCGTTGACCGACATGATGGTGGGCTGGAACATCACATCATAGGTGCCGTACCCAAGTCACAGTCACACAAGTTCGCCGGGCTTGTTCTTGCTTTCGTCTGGTTAGAGGCGGCCCTCTGCGAAGCCAGCCCTCTTGAACCGACCGAAACGGGGCATCCGAGTCAAGAACACTCCGGCCACAATCCGCTTCAGTGAGACAATCGCAGTGATCGGGATGCGGAGGGGCAACAGCTAGATCGGGTTGTTTTCTGTTCCAAAAACCCGGTAGAGCGTCCGGTAATTGTTTCGGGCCGTTGAGAGTCTATCATATATGATTAATTAACCTGCCTGTGGTACGGGCGCTCACGGTTCCTCCAATAGTCGGCTGGCGGCTAGACGGTCCATTTTGGCCGCTTTCGCAATCTTTGGCCGAGGACAAAAAAACGAAGTTTGTAGGCAAGAACAAGCGGAGGAAGCTCCGAAAAGATCGTTCGGTCCGGACAGGTATTTTGGGATTGAGGGTTAGGGTAGTTAAAATAAATGTTTGCACATGCAAGGGGAAAGGATTCGCGGAAGGAACGGGAACGTTATCCGTAACATTTCTCCACTATTTGTACGTCCGTACTCCGTACAGTAATCCGTACATACGTAATGAGCTGACAGGTGGGGCAATACGCCCCAGGTTCAATAAGTCGGAACACCATCGCGCTAAGTTGACAGCTTGACGCTTGCAACGCTGGCCCGTCATGGTTGCGAGTCCTGTCTGCTCGCTCGTTACTTCGCGTCCTGTCTGTCTCTAACACTGTCTCTAACACCTTGTATTATGCTGGCCGTGATACGCACACACACACGACTTTGTTGCTGTTCCGACGTCACTAGATTTGCCGATCTCCCATTTTCGTTGCCGTTTCGACTTGCGACGGGACCTCGTCATCGACAATCGCACCTCCGCCGAACCTCCACAGGACACCAACAGCATGGCGCCACAGGTTGACCCTCGAACCCGGATTCGGGTTCTGAGAGTCATCGTTGTCTCTCTGCTGCTCGACTTGGTACGCAAAACTTCTGTGGCCCCTCTTCGGCTTCGTGGTTGTGTGGTTGTATCTCTAACACAACGCCGCAGTTATCCTTCACCTTCATCCTCCCACTCTTCCCCAAACTGCTCGAGTTCTACCGCAACGCCGAAGGCCCGGTCGATGCCGGAGCTCCGCCGTCCAAGACACTGCTGGCAAGCGTTCTTGGTTACCTCAATGCGTACAAGGCAGCCTTTGCGCGCCCGATCGATTCGCGATACGACATCGTTCTGCTGGGCGGCGCGCTGGGGAGCATGTTCTCGTGAGTGCCAGCAATGGGGCGCCTCTGGTGTGGTGCGCACGAATCAATACTTGATGTACTGGGGTTAACTCTCCGAAGTCTCCTCCAGGCCGTCGCCTCCCCGTTCATCGGACGGCTCTCGGATAAGTATGGCCGGCGCACCGCCTTGCTCGCCAGTATGGCCGGCAACATCCTCTCGGTGTTGCTCTGGGTAGTGGCGGTGGACTTTCGGACCTTCCTGGCCTCGCGCATCGTCGGCGGTCTCTCCGAGGGCAACGTGCAGCTCGCGACCGCCATCGCGACCGACATCTCGGACGCGAAAAACCGCGGCTCGACCATGGCGCTCATCGGCGCGTGCTTCTCCATCGCCTTCACCTTCGGTCCGGCCCTAGGCGCCTGGCTCAGCTCTATTGCCACCGTGGCCGCCAACCCGTTTGCCACGGCTGCCGGTGTCTCGCTGTTCCTGATCGTCACCGAGACTGTGTACCTCTACTTCAGCCTGCCCGAGACCCTCCCGTCCCTGGCCACCGACACCACCACCGACACCACCACCGCCACCACTACGGACGGCGCGAAATCTGCTGTGGAGGAGAATGAGGAGGAGAAGAAGAAGAAGAAGAAGCAGTCGCGGCCGGCACCGGCCCAACGCACCAACCCTCACTTCCTGCTCAACCTGGTGCACATGACCTTCCTCCTCTTCTTCTCCGGCATGGAGTTCTCCCTCCCCTTCATGACGTACGACCTGTTCGAGTACACCTCGGCCAAGAACGGCCGGCTGCTCGGGTACATCGGCCTGGTCGCGGCGATCCTGCAGGGCGGCGTCACCCGCCGCCTGGCCCCCTTGGTCTCGGTCCGGATCGGCGTGGCCGCCTGCCTGGCCTCCTTCGTCCTCCTCGCCCGCATCTCCTCCGTGTCGGGCCTCTACCTCGCCGCCACCGGCCTGGCCACCACCTCGGCCACCGTCGTCACCGGCCTGAACGCGCTCAGCAGCTTCGAGGCCGCCGAGGACGAGCGGGGCGGCAAGCTCGGCGTCCTCCGCAGCTGGGGCCAGATCGGCCGCGGCCTCGGCCCCGTCCTCTTCACCAGCATCTACTGGTGGGCAGGGCGCGAGACGGCCTACTCCGTCGGCGCCCTCGGCATCGCGGTCGTCGGCGCCCTGACGTTCTTTGGACTCAAGACGCCCCCTGCCTCGGTGAGGCATAGGGCGGCGGCGGCGGTAAAGGATGACAAGAAGGAACTGTGAGCTCCCTCCCGCAAGGTGTAGTAGTGATCACGTATGTGTTTGATCTGTATTATGTCTGGTATATGCGGCAGAGAGAGGAGGGTTGGCGGCTACCATATTGCACGTACAGTAGAGAGTATATTCTTTCACCCGATACAGGAGACGCACGCGAGATATACAAGGACATGATTCGCTTGATGAGATGCTCAGACCCTTTGTCAAATAGTGAAGGAGACGAAGCTCATGGTTTCATTTCCCTCCAGAAGCGCAGGTAGTTTGCACATGTAGAAAATGACAGCCTTCGAAGTAACATTAGGAGTCAAAAAAAAAGGGGGGGAGGGAGACGTGGGAACGACCGCCGAAGCTCTGGACGTCTCAAACAGGGTATCCTTGATATTACATCCACCGCCGTTGCGCGTGACCATCGTAATTAACTATAGAGCAACGTCTTGGAAAGACGACCGGTCACCGCCGGGCGACTTCTCTTCCTTGCCGTCGTCGTCGTCCTCCTTGGCCGCCTTGTCCCCTTCCGTGGTGTCGCCTCCTTCATCTTCCACCGTTGGCTGCTTCGGCCGCGATGCCAACTGCTTTTCGTCTCGCTCGTCCGCGAGCATCTTCTGCTCATCCTGCCCGCCCGATCTCGCCTTTTGCTCCTCCTCCCCACCGTGATCCCTCTCCTCCTTCTTTTCGTCGTCGTCGTCGTCGTCGTCGTCGTCGTCGTCAGCTGACGAATCCGACTCGGCGCCGCCCCCTTCCTCTTTCTCCCTCGCCCCGTTTTCCGTAGTCGTCTCTTGTGCCGCCGCCTGGCCGCTCGCGCCGGCGGCGGCCTGCCGTGATGCCGGAGCATCCTTTGGCGGTGGTGACGGCGCCGCGGCCGTGGCGGTCGTCGCGCCGCCGGCGACCGTCCCCGCCGTGCCGGGGCGTTCGTCGAAGGCGGGCCCGACGCGGACGGCGTCCAGGTAGAACTTTGTCACGCCGAGGATGCGGCCGTTGCGCTCGCACGCCTCGACCCACTCGGGCCGCACCACGGGGATGTTGAGCTCGTTGGCCTTCTCCCACTGGACGCCGCGGCCCTCGGTCGTGACGAAGTGGGTCGTGTCGATGCGCACGCCGTCGACGATCTTGGCGCCGATGCGCTCGACCGCCGCCGTCAGGGACTCGCGCACCGCGGGGGGCAGGATGCCCGTCGTGATGGTGATGCCGCTCAGGTCCGTCATCTTGTGCGTGCGCACCGTGACCCGCTCGCTGGCGAAGGTGCCGGCCGTGGTGCGCAGCACCAGGTGGAAGGTGTACTCGGTGTCGACGGCCAGGCCGCTGATCTTGGTGGTGTGCATGGAGAGCGGCTTGGGGATGTTGCCGGCTTTCTGGCCGTTGCGGTACAGCGCCAGGCTGATCAGGTCGGCCGTCGCGAGCTGGATCGGGTCCCATTCGAGCACCACGCTGGTCTGCGTCGCGTTGCGGCACCGCAGCACGGGCGGCGACGGCTCGGCGGCGCCGAAGCACGAGACGATCGAGTCCTGGAGCTCTCTGAACGCGCGCTCCGCCGCAGCCTCCGAGTTCTTGTTGCGCGACACATTGATGTCGACGATCGAACCGGATGTGATGCCGGGAGGGAGGAGGATCGAGGGGAATTCGATCTGCGCGCTCCGGCGTTAGCAATGCCTTTTCATCTCACTCCAAGCAGCTCCGTTTGAGGGCCGACGGTGCAACATGCCAAGCGTTTGTCAGGGGTGAGCAGCACGGTGACGCCGGCGTCGACCTTGCCAACGGTGAGCGAGACCAGCATCGTTGCGGACTCGGCGGGTTCTAGGTTTCTTCTTTTTTCTTGTTCTTTCTTTCTTTCTTTCTTTCTTTTTTTCTTTTTTTTTTTTTTTGGCTGGAGAGATGCGATTGGGGAAACGCCTCACTTCCAACTCTGTCGCTCTTGATCTCAGGGCCTGCTCCCGGACGTCGGTCCCTCGCGGCAGCTGTTGCGGGTTTGTTGGTATGTGTCTTGTTGAGGATCAAAAAGACGGTTTGCCCTGGTCTCGCTGCAACGCCTGGCGTCTTGGCAAACGCGAGCTAGGGTCCCACTCTCCGCTAACCCCCACTGCAGCAGACGCCCCAGAGAGCGATGATGCAGCTTTCAGTTGCTTCTCAGGTACCCGCTGCGGGGGAGCTTGACACCAGGGAAGGCACTGCGTGGATAATAACCCCACCATCATGGGCCGAGGCCATCATGTCGCCAAGCCAGAGTCCTCCGTTCACTCGGTCGTCATCCGATCGCCCCATCGATTCTCGTATGCCCGTAGTAGGATAGGACCATATTACTCAAGTCATTAATTATGCTGTCCCAAATCCAGTCCGAGACGCCGCCCGAGAACCTCGCGGCTTTGGCCGAGACACATTACTTCTCGGCCAATCCACCCCCGAAAGACCTCGAGGAACATGCTGCACTCGCCCGCGAGTTCATTAACTACCATTCGGAAGCCGGAAGACGGCTAGTTCTGATCACCTCGGGAGGCACCACGGTGCCATTGGGTATGCATGCGTCCCTGACGCCCTCAATTCAGATCCGCTCTAATAACAACTGGGCTCGCAGAAAAGCAGACAGTGCGCTTTATCGACAATTTCTCTGCCGGCACTCGCGGAGCTGTGAGTAACCTCTTGGTATTTGGCTTCAGCCCCAAAATTCCTATTGAACTGAATTACCCCGCCGAAGCTTGACAATGTCACTAACTTGGACCGCTTCTTCCAGACAAGCGCCGAGTACTTCCTGGAGGCGGGATATGCCGTCATCTTCTTGTGAGTGGCCTCATCCGGCGGCTGCCTGAGCCGCTTGAAGTGAGACGGGAGGCTGGCTGACATTTATTTTCACCCAGGCACCGCCAATTCTCCCTCCTCCCTTTTTCCCGCCACTACAGCCATGCAACCGACTGCTTCCTTGACTTTCTACGAGAGGGGCCGAATGGCAGCGTCGTGGCCCGTGACGAGGACGCCGCCAAGATGCTCCACGTCCTGAGGAAGTACCGCGATGCCCGCGATCGCAACATGCTGCTTCTGCTGCCGTTCGTTAGTATCTCGGACTACCTGCACGAGCTGCGTAGCGTTGCGCGACTGATGCGGCCGCTCGGTCCTCGTGGGCTCCTGTACCTGGCCGCCGCCGTCAGCGACTTCTTTGTTCCTGTAAGGGCCCCAAACCTGCTGCCCCCCGTGCACTTGGTTCGGTCGCTAACTCGGAAGTTCAGCCGGATCGCATGTCGGAGCACAAAATCCAGAGCACCGACGCTGCGGATGCCTTCAAGAGGAGCCAAAGCGCCAATTCCCGGCCGGAGGCTGAAGAGGAAGAAACCTTCGACAACTTCGACTCCTCTCCTTCAGTGCCCAGGAGCAAGAGCCTAGTGATTGACCTCGACCCGGTGCCCAAGTTCTTGAAGAACCTGGTCGAAGGCTGGTCACCGCAGGGCATGATTGTGTCCTTCAAGCTCGAAACAGACCCCACCATCCTGGTTCACAAGGCCAGATACTCGCTTGATCGTTACCAACATCATCTTGTCATTGGCAACTTATTGTAAGACTTGGGTTCTCACATTGTAAAGAAGAGCGTTGGTACTGACTTGTCGTTTTCAAGGGCCACGAGGAAGTGGGAAGTTGTATGTTGCCTATTTTCTGTCTTGCCTCAGTTCCACTCCTCTCGTCCTTCGAGTGCTAACAGATTCAGGTCTTTGTATCTCCGGGAAATCCAGATCGTTGGATCCGCGTGCCGACTGGGCGCGAGGCTGGACGGAATGCTCCGGCGGCGGATGCGGAGAAGGCCGAGCCCATCGATCCCAAGAGCTTGCCCGAGGGCGAACCTGAGGTGGAAATTGAGAGCCTCATCATTCCGGCTGTCGAGGAACTGCACACCAAGTACATTAAGACATTCGAAGGAAAGGAGCGAGCATGAAGCCGAAAGCGTCTTGAACTCAACATAGGTATCATGTTTAGAGTTCTCTAAGCGTAATTTCAGCGACTGTCACCGGGGCCGGTGGCCAGCACGTGTGCTGTATTTTGATGCTGATGTTCATGGCACCCATTCGTGGCACACCTAAACAGCCAAGGTTGCATGGCGGGCAACCTGACCACTTGGTTTTAGCCATTCGCCACGTCAAACTCGTTGGAGAATCCGTTCGGTTGATGAGCCGGTATCTCCTCCATCCCGCTCCTCTTAATGTCTTTCTCTCTCCATGAGCTTCCTGGGCACCGGGGAAGTACTGATCCAGGCTCGATAGGCCCGGCCCCCCCCAACCCAACCCTCTCATCCTCCACGTTATCCTACCACTGAGGCCGCTCACCTCGCTTCCTTGTGGCCGCTGGAGGACACGAAAGACATCCAAGTTCGACTTGACGGAAGCTTCAGTCGCTAGCTAGCGCAGGATGCATTGCGTGAAGTCGCGTTCACGCAGGCGCCAACACGGCGACACTGCGGGCTCATTTTGATCGGCACTGCTTCTCGCCCACCTTCTAGTGCTCGAATCATAAAGACCACACTGTGGTAGTGGGTCGTCCTTTTGGAGCGACCAAGGGCACTACCATGGTGGACGGATTTTGAGACGAAGGCGTTTGTCTTACAGGAGGGCAACTGCCCAGAAACCATCATTGTCGGTCTTTGTTGACCGAGTCAACACTATTCGTGCGTTGACGTCGTTCGCCGCGACCATGTGACGGTTTCGGAGACGAACTGCTGAGACGCGGAACAATGTCGGGGACGAACCCGGACAGGTAGCCGACAAGCTTCTCGAAGTCGAGCTTCCTCATGATCGCTTTCGGCTCAAGGACGGTCACCCGAATGGTCCCGTGGAGGTTTTGTTTGGAGCCATCCAGACTCCTGCCATGCGAGTCGTAACCGGCCGCGTTCAGGGCCTTGAACAGCGCCGCCCTCACCGCCCTCTCGCTCGACTGCCGCACCACCGAGTTGCTCCCGTCCGTTGCGGAGAAGCCGTGAACATAGCACCACAGCGGCTTGGTCCGCTTTTCCTGCGTGTAGAAGTGGATCATCTTGTCGATGAGAGGGTGGTCGAACGGGCCGAGGTACTTGAGATGGTAGAAGGAAAAGGTGTGTCGCGGGCAGATCGAGATGCGGATGGGAAACTCTTTGGACTTTTGACCCGGCAGGATGCGCAGCGCAAACGGGTGCCCAATATTTGCCCTTCTTGCAAATTTGGCCGCCGTCTCCGAGAGACTGAAGCCCTGCGCTGCATGCGGCGTGGTCGTCCCGCCGGCCTGGCCTGGTGGTTGTTGTGCTGGGCCATGTGCCGCCAGCCCCAGAGTCTCGAGATTGATCGGAAAGTCGGCCGCGAGTTGCGGAGCCTTAAGCCGCGACAAAGTTTGCCGGAACATGTCCGGTCACAGATCTGTGTTGCCAGTTTACAGGGCTCGATATGAACTGCGGCCGCCGTATTTCAGAATGCGGGATTACTTGCATAGTGTGGTGTAGGTTCTCGAAATCTTCTAAAAATCATCGCCGGAACCCTGCAGACGAGACCACATCATATCCCTGCGTTGTCTCGCAGTTGGTTAACTATCGACATGGTCGCTGCATGCACCGTGCCCCCAAGAATCAACCGAGCAGCAGAGGGCTTCTTGCTAACGTAACTTATGCAATGACCCACTTTAACTACCTTGGCCCCCCACAGGCGGGATGAAGGCGAAACCCAACCGACCGGTGGCCCACAAAGAGTCAGAATGTAATCCGTATTCCGTATAACACCCCACTGCGCACCTGCCCCTCTTGCGCCTTTGTTTCTCATTTCGCAACGGCATCGCTCGGCACAACACCGACAACTCGAACCGTCTAGGCAGGTCCTCGTATTCGATACCTATCTCCTTTCTACGCGACCCGACTGGACTTGCAGACAAACATCTGAGCGCGTCCTGTCAACATGCCGAAGAATAAGGGAAAGGGTGGCAAGAACCGCCGCAGGGGAAAGAACGAGAACGAGTGCGTTGCGACCTTTATCCCTCTCGCTCCTCCGTCGCTAACGTTTGTCCGGAACAGCAATGAGAAGCGCGAGCTTATCTTCAAGGAGGAAGGGCAAGAATATGCCCAGGTTCTGAAGATGTTGGGCAACGGCAGACTCGAGGCCATGGTATGATTTCTCTCGATTTCCTGGGCTGGCACAGCCACCGGAAGAAGAAGTTTTCGGAGGCTAACAGTGCACGTCTGCAGTGCTTCGATGGTGTCAAGCGTCTGGGTCTGATCCGCGGCAAGCTCCGGAAAAAGATTTGGATCAACAACGGCGACATCATCCTCATTTCCCTTCGCGAGTACCAAGACGAGAAGGGCGACGTTATCCTGAAGTACTCGGCCGATGAGGCCCGTTCTTTGTACGTTCCTGTTTTTCTTTTTTGACTCCACCATCACCTCTCTCTTCCTGTTTACTAACCTCCACCCACAGGAAAGCCTACGGCGAGCTGCCCGACACAGCCAAGATCAACGAGACAGATACCTTTGGCCCCAACGACGACGGCGACTGCGGTTTCGAGTTCGACGACGACCGCGACAGCGAGAGCGAGGGCGAGGGTGTCAATGCTCGTGGCGGCAAGGAGATCTCGATCGACGACATCTAAATCGAAAGACGAACATAACCCTTTCCCCCACCTCCCAGCGTGTCGGAAAGCCGAGCAAAGATCAATGCCTCACCCTCTGGGCGGGACCCACCCTTTCTGGCTCCATACCATGTTCTCACATGAGGCCTGGTATGAAGCGCGGAAAGCGAAAAAAAACTGTCTTCTCTCTCAAACCTCGATTATGCGTTGTTTTCATCGTGTAACCCGAGCGTTCCCCGACAGTTGGTGGGCATTTCCGTCCTGGGCCTGTGAGATCAGGATGCCAAGTCAAAAAAAAAGAGGGGACGGGCCTGGTCGTGATGGGAGAGACGTCATCACCGGGCCTGCCCCTTGTTGCCTTTTAGAAACGTTGATGAGCTAGTCGTTAGTAGGGTAATGAAGTGTCTTGCTCTTACTTTTGCTGCTCTTGTGCTTAAAGAAGGCGCTCGACTTCGTAGCGTCTATGTACATCGCGACACACGCCCTTGCCTACATTAAAGTCGATTTGTGGCATTATCCCGAGATTTGCACATGGCAAGCGGCTTTCCAAGTGTTGGAAGAGACATGCCCCAATGTATAACTACCTACACTCTGAATGATACTCTCGTTTTGGCAGCGAGCAACGCCTCCTGACGACAGGCCACGCCCACTTCCGATATTCTGCCCAGCTCTTTTGTACTCCTGCAGTGTAAGCATGTTAAGCACGTTCCATCCTTCCGCCACACCCATGCCCTGGCTACCCAGACGCGGCCAATGAATGGTAGCGATCAGCCTCGACTTCCCTGCCGCAGCTGGCTCTTGAGCATCCGAATACCAGTTCTCGCCCAGTTCCCGGGAAACTAGATATGTGCTTCCTCTTGCTGCTGGCTGGCTCACCAATCATCATCATCGTCCTCATCATCTGCAGTTAGATATATCGTTAGCACCGTGGTCACCGCATCAGCAAAAAAAAAAAACGATAGAAAAATACGGGAACTTACCACTACGGCTGACTTTCTCCTTCCTCTTCTGAAGCGCTGCAGCCAAGGCATCCGCCATGCCGGCGCCTCCACCGCCAGGCGCGACGCCTGCCGGAGGGAGTCCGCTGCCGTGGGGTCCGGTATCGCTGTTGGCGCCGCCGACCATGGCTGCGCTGCGATCGCGGATCTGGCTGCGGTCGACCTTTCTGAGCGAGGCGATGCCGCCCGAGCCACGGATGCTGTCGAGCATGGCGGACCGTGCCTGGTCGTTTGACGGCACGGGGGGAGCCGGGGCGCTGGAGGAGTAGCCCGAGTCGCGGTTCGGCGGGAGTGGTGGAGGTGGTGGAGCGCCGGCGCCGCCAGGCGGGGGCGGTGGAGGCGGGGGCGGTGGCGGGGCGCCGCCCGCTCCGCCGGGAGCAGGAGGAGGAGGAGGAGGGGGCGGCGGTGGGGGAGCGCCTCCGGATGAAGGCAGCGGCGGAGGGGGAGGCGGTGCTGGCGGAGCGCTGGACGACGGCAAAGGCGGGGCCGGGGGCGCACTCGAGGAAGGCGGCGGCGGCGGGGCCGGCGCGGGTGGAACGGGGCTTCTGGCCGGGAGGGAGGGGGGCGGACGTGAGCTCGGTGGGGGGAGTGGCGGTGCGCTTGCAGCGGGGGCCTTGGGAGGCAGTGGAGGTGGTGCAGCTTGAGCCGGCTCGCGAGACGGAGGCGGAGGGGGGACGGGACCGCGACTCGGGGGCGGGGGAGGTACACTTCGCTGGCCGGTAAAAGGCGGAGGAACAGCATGTCGCTGATGCGGCTCCGCGTCATCAATGGGCGTCTTGGGCGGCCGAGGAGGGGGAGGAGGCGCAGGAGCGGGAGGCGACGGGACTGTACGAGGCGGATCCGAACGCGCGAACTTTCCAGCATCCGAGATAGGAGGGGGGACGGCAAACCTCGGCCGAGCAGGAGGGGGAGGTGAGTCCTGCGGGGATTCCGCCTGGTCCGAAGAGTCGGTCTTGCCGGAGCGCCTCGGGGCCGGGGGCGGCGGAGGGGCTGCCGATCTTCTCGGTGCCGGAGGTGGCGGGGGTGCAGAAGTGGTTTCGTTCGCCGACCGAGAGGGTGCACCAGGGGGCGGAGGAGGCGGGGCCCTCAAGCCACCACCTCCAGGCCCATTAACCGCAGGAGGCGGAGGCGGCTGTTGTTGTTGGGCTTGGGCCGCCTGCTCCTGCTTGAGGAAGTCGACAATAAAGTCCTGGTTCTCGCGGATGAAATCATCCGTTAAACCCTTCGCTTTGAGGTCCTCGCCGAAATGCTCTCTCCATTGTGGGTCAAAGGCATCCAACTTGTCAAACCTGGACGCCGCTGGCGACGAGGGCGCTTCGTGGTAGCCATTTACGCTCCCGGACTGGTGGTCCCTCGCCGAAGCGGCCACCTGCGGAGAGTCGGGAGGCGTAGGGGCTGACGAGTGCCGATGGCCTCCGAACAGGCCTCCGAACAGTCCGTGGTGGTGCTTATGCTGATTCGCAGGCGCCGCTCCTCCAAATGGCGTCTTGAGCGTTGCCTTGCTTGCGTTCTTTTCTCTGTCGTTCATCTTCTTCAGAAACTGCTTCGCCTCTTTCTCGTCGACGAAGGATAATCCGGCTAGGCATTCTTCCAGCTCGAAGGTATGAAAAAAGACGCGGTCCTGGTTATAACTCCAGTTTTCGAAGATCTCCTGATCCCATATCACGCCCCGGTTTCCGGGCTGCTGGAGAGTTAGCTGACTATGCCCGATATATACGAAAGAGCAGGAAAGAGCAGCAAGTCGGGGACGCACCGAAATGTCCACCATCTTGAGCCAGTAGGTGTTGCCGACTAAGTCATTCGCCAACACGACGGCGCCCTGCAAACCGGTGTATGTCCATTTTGAGCGATTGGGATAGGCCACATACAGCCGAGCGACGGCAACGGCGTGGATCTTGTTGGTATGCTTGGGAACGCAGCGCTTGACGGTCTGGCGGTCGTCGTCGCTGAGTATCGACGGCATGGCTGCGGAGAGAAGCTATCTGGACGTTGCGTCTGCCGCCGCCTGCAGCCGGAAGCTTCGGTGGAAAGCCAGTCAAGTATCGAGGGCGATGTGCGGAGGGAGCACCAGACGCGGCCTCGAAGTTGGCAGAGACAGCGCGCGCAGCATGCGTCAGCGACCCGGCTGGTAAGGGAAGGCAGCGCTAATTGCGGCCCAGGTCGGGGTCGCATCCACGACTCGGCGCTCCGCTGCCGAAGAGGGTTTTATCGGTGCTACAGAGACCGCTGCAGAGAAGTCGGTTTGGTTCGTAGTCGCGCGCGCGGGAAGGTAAGAGGCAATTGGGGAACGCGTGTTGAGTCGAGAGGCGACGGTATCGACAGATCCCGTAAAACAAGCAGCGGGTGCCAACTACCTTGACTTGAAATGCCTGTATCGCCAGGGCTGGAGAATCAGGGGACTGGTGACTGGCGGGGGCGTTCCAGGTGCTGATTACGGAGTACATACATAACTAGTTACATGGGTACCTTACGCAGTGCTTATTTTGCGTCAGGTATCCATGAGCCACAGTGGTCCAAGTGGGACCTGCTTGCCACGGTAACTAGTTATTACGCTGTCTTACTCCGTACTTTACGTTCAGTGTAACCGTCGCCAAGCCCGCGAATGGATATGGCGTGTGCGTAATACAAAACGCTTCCTTTTCATCCGGATGACAGAATGCTAGGCAGAAGCAGCAAGAATAAAAAACCGATAGATAAACCAGGTTCAGAAATACCCGGCAGTATATTGGCCACCTCGCGACTGAGTTTTGGTGGCTGAAAGACGGTTATCTCTGCTTTTGAGACCTTTCTACTCCGTACTCTGTATGTACCTATTGTACTTCAGGCAGGTGCATAAGGGAGACAACACCTTTACTTGTTCATCTCCTTCGCCTTCGCTCGGCGCTCCTCTTTTGTACCCTCCTCTGGGACGTTAAATTCCTTGGGGATGGCCGGGCCGGGGTTTGCAGAGTGTGCCTGGAAGGCCTTCTTGATACCGTCGGTCGCCTTATTATGAAGGGGGTTATTCTCGGCCTTCTTCTTCCGTCAGGTTCAAGTCCCATACATCTGGACATTTCTCAACAAACACTTACCTGCTGGTTGGCGTCCCCTTGTTGCTGGGTTGTCTTGGAGTCCATGATGGTCGGTTGACGGCGCCTTGTTGTTGACAGGGGTCGGTGTTGTTGGACGAACTTTTGAGGTTGCAAAATCCTTTGTCTTATAACTGTCAAGAGATAAAATGGATGCAAAGATGCAGGAGCGGAGATCACCATCGGCTCTCGTAGCAAAACTTGTCCTCTTCTTATTAACCATGTTTTGGCCTCCCTCGGTTGCACACGCACCTCAGCTGCCGTATTATTTCTATGATTTCTTAGCGATGACGTCGCTCTTTCCAGCTCCACGCGGCCGTTGGAGGCGCTGCGAACCAAGTGCTTGGCAACGTGTTCTGAGCCATCAGAGCAGTCGCTTGTCACTCTTCGGCAGCTGTCAGCAACCTCGCACTGTAGGTCGGTAAACTTTCCGATTTACGCACGTATGTAGTTACTCCGTACTACCTACCTAGCCACATGCTTCCGACTGCGCAAGGTACGGATTACCTGCCTTGGTTATCGCAGAGTACCAACTTGTGAAGAGGATGTCTTGTCGCCTCAAGACCATCCTTGGAGCAACGCGACCCTATGTCGGCTGCCGAGAACCCGCAACCTGTGCAGCCCGTGAAGCTTTCGCTGCCTCTTGTACGTTCGATAGCATCATCATCATCATCACCAACATCATCACCCTTGGTCAGCCCAAAGAAAAAAAGCCTGGTACTCACCTACCCCCTCCTGTTACTAGATTTACCAGCAGAAGCTTTTTGAGGAGCTCCGGAAGGATGATGAGCTCGTCATCTTGGCCCGGGGCCTCGGTCTCGTGCGTCTTGTCACCAACCTTCTTCACTCGTACGATGCTGCGGGGAACAACCTGATTGTCATCGTCGGTGCCGACGACCGGGAAAACGCGTGGATCGGCGAGGCTCTTGCCGAACATGCCGCCATCAGCATGTCGCCCCGTGCCCGCGGCCTGACGGTGGTCAACACCGACTTCACCAACGTTGCCGCTCGTGAGAAGATGTATGCGGCAGGGGGCATCTTCAGCATCACCTCTCGCATCTTGGTAGTCGATATGCTCACCGGCCTGCTCAATCCCGAGACCATTACGGGCTTGCTGGTCCTCCATGCCGACCGTGTCGTCGCCACCTCACTAGAGGCCTTCATCCTCCGGATATACCGCCAGAAGAATAAGGTCGGCTTCCTCAAAGCCTTCTCTGACAACCCGGACCCCTTCACCACCGGCTTCTCGCCCCTAGCCACCATGATGAGGAATCTATTTCTTCGAAAGGTCTCTCTGTGGCCGCGCTTCCACGTGCACGTCGCGGAAGCCCTCGAGGGGAAGAAGAAGGCAGAGGTGATTGAGCTGGAGGTCCCGATGACCGATGCCATGCGTGATATTCAAAACGCCGTCATGGAATGCGTCGAGATTAGTATTCAGGAGCTCAAAAAGAGCAACCCGGGGCTGGACATGGACGATTGGAATCTCGACAGCGCCCTGCTCAAGAACTTCGACACCATCATCCGCCGCCAGCTCGAACCTAACTGGCACCGCGTCAGCTGGAAGACCAAGCAGATCGTGAACGATTTGACCGTGCTTCGTAGCATGCTCCAGTCCGTCTTGGCACTGGACGCCGTGTCGTTCCTTCAGCAACTCGACACCATCCACGCCGCCCATTCGCCGGCTCCCGGGTCGACGAGGCAGACGCAGTCCCCTTGGCTGTTCCTGGACGCTGCACAGACCATATTCGAGACGGCAAGGAGGCGCGTCTATTCGAGCAGCCAGAGAGCCGGCCCAGACACCGCTAATATCGATGCTCTGCGGCCAGTTCTGGAGGAGCAGCCAAAATGGGCTGTCTTGGCCGACGTGCTGGAAGAGATCGACCGTGATCTTTACTTTGAGCCCGCCGTGCGCGATGATTCCAACGGGACGATATTGATCATGTGTTCCGATACCAACACGTGTCGCCAGCTTCGAGAATACCTCCAGACCATGCACGTCAAGCCGAGAACGGAGAAGAAGATTGAGGAATTCCATGACCCTGAAGAGGACAAGCCTTCGGCTGCGTTCATGATGAGGAGGAAACTGCGTAACTACTTGAAGTGGAAGCGGGAGTTTGCCCAGGTAAATGCGAATCTGTTCTCGGAGGTCCACAAGGCCGTCACGGGGGCAGTTGACCCGCGCCTGGCGAAAAGCAGGGCTCCCCCGAACAAGAGACGCCGGGTCCGCGGTGGCGGAACGGCTGGCGCCGGACCAGGCCGCCTCGACAACGGAAGCATCGCGCAGTATTTTGAGAAACCGGGAGAGGTTGCCGAGTTGATGGCCGAGGTCCAGATCACGGAGGGAGAAACGAAACAAAAGGAAGACGTGGTCTCCGACCCCCTGGAGGATATGGACGACTATTACCAGCTCTACGAGATGCAGGACTTGGTTGTCATCCACGCATATGACGGCGACATGGACGAACACGTCTTGGAGGAGATCAAACCAAAGTACATCATCATGTACGAGCCGGATGCCGCCTTCATCCGCCGGGTCGAAGTCTATCGGTCGTCCCACAACGACAGGAACGTCAGGGTCTACTTCCTCTACTACGGCGGCTCCGTCGAGGAGCAGCGCTACCTGTCCACCGTCCGCCGCGAGAAGGACGCCTTCACCAAACTCATCAAGGAGCGCGCCAGCATGTCCCTCGTCATGACGGTCGATCCGCACGGCGCCGAAGACCCGCAGGAGGCTTTCCTGCGCACCATCAACACGCGCATCGCAGGCGGCGGCAAGTTGGCCGCGACGGCCCAGCCGCCCCGCGTGGTCGTCGACGTGCGCGAGTTCCGGTCCTCGCTGCCGTCGCTGCTCCACGGGCGCTCCATGATCATCGTGCCCTGCATGCTCACGGTGGGCGACTACATCCTGGGCCCGCACGTGTGCGTCGAGCGCAAGAGCGTCAGCGACCTCATCAGCTCCTTCAAGGACGGCCGGCTGTACGCCCAGTGCGAGGCCATGTTTGCGCACTACCGCAACCCCATGCTGCTGATCGAGTTCGACCAGAACAAGAGCTTCACGCTCGAGCCCTTCGCCGACCTGTCGGGCAGCGCGGCCAGCGTCAGCGCCGCGAACGCGGGCGCCAACGACCTGCAGAGCAAGATCGTGCTGCTGACGCTGGCGTTCCCCAAGCTGCGCATCATCTGGTCGTCGTCGCCGTACGAGACGGCCGAGATCTTTGAGCGGCTCAAGGCGCAGGAGCCGGAGCCCGACCCGATCGCGGCCGTCAGGGCCGGCCTGGACAGGGAGGCGGCCGACGGCGAGGGCGACGCGCAGGCCGGGGGCCAGCAAATGTTCAACGCGGTCCCGCAGGAGATGCTGGCGACGGTGCCCGGGGTGACCCAAGGGAACATTGCGAGTCTGATGAGGCAGGCGGAGAACATCATGGAGGTGGCTAACATGACGGTGGAGGAGCTGAGCCCGCTGGTCGGGAGGGAGGCGGCGGGCAAGATCAACGGCTTCTTTGCCAAGGACTTATTGGAGGACGAAGGATGATGTCCGCCCCCAAGGCAGTCAAATCGAATGAATATATCACGCTGCAGTCGGTGTTGGCGTGCTACTCACGGCAGTACGATATTTTGCGCTCCAAAGGCTCTTTATGGATGGGAAGATTCGGGAGGTCAACATAGGGTTAAACTAATCGCAACACAGAGTCTATTTCGGCCATTCTCAGTACCCTCTCATTCCGGGGTATCGCGGGTATCTTCAGAGAGGTATGTATTCCAACCACCCATCCATCCGTCTGTCTGTCTGTCCGTCCGTCCGTCCGTCATTAGAAACATAGCGCCCGCTCGCGAACCCGTTAAATCATGAATCAGCCGCTTCTCTCTTTAATCACCCTCGTTTCCCTTTTTCTTCCCCATTTTGTTTTCATATAACCCTAGATGGCACTGGTGGTCCCCAGATGCCTGCGCCGGCCGAACCCGCGGCGCCGGCCGGTGGTGGTTCCCGCGGTGGTGCCGCGGTGGCGACGGCTGCCGCCGAAGCGCTGGCAGGTCAGGCAGCCGACAATGATGTTGAGGAAGGAGACGATGCCGTTGACGACGGCCATGATGATGCCGCCGATGCCGTTGATGACGGCCATGATGGTGTAGCCGACGGCGCGGAAGCAGGCTTGGATCTGGAAAAAGGGGGGGTCAGTTTTTTTTTTTTTTTTTTTTTTTTTTTTTTTTTTTTTTTTTTTTTTTTTTTTTTTTTTT